>NW_007253989.1:824578-1000609 GCF_000164805.1 Carlito syrichta
CGCCCTGGGGCCAGAGGGGCTGCCAGACGATCAACAGCCAGTTCCTCCCGGTGATCCCAGGCAAGTTTCAGGCTTCCATGTCTGGGGAACTCACCTATCCAACAGTCGCTCGTGGATGCAGTTCACATGTTCAAAACGGTGGGGAAGGTCCAGGAGGGCTGGAGTGGCCACTGGCGCCGGGTCGGGGATCCCGCCTACGGGAATACACCCGCGCAAAGGTGAGGGAGCACCCGATCCAAGTCATGGCACCAATAAAAGAATTTCGGTGCCAGTAATGACTCCACACCCGGCCAGGACCAAGCGATTTATTAAAGGGGCTGTTACAGAGAGGATCTGTAACAGAGGAAAAAAAGAGAGAGAGAGTTGCAGGGAGTGGGCTATATTTATTAGCCTGACAGGGGCCAGAAGCAGCCATGCTATGTTTCTATTGAAGGAGCTGCATGGGAGTAGGGTGGGGCCGACGCTGTGTTATAGTCCTATTGGACGCATAACAAAACTAGCTAAGGATTGGAGGCTTGCAGGTTTGAACTTCGTGCGCACAGGGAATTGTGCACACAGAAGCCGGGACCTAGGGCCTTTGTTGTCTGGTGTGTCCTCACCATGCTCGGTGCCATTTTGGGAGCCGCCCCTCTGGTCGCTTCCTGCACCCTTCAAAAACACTTTATGAAGTTGGGCTGGGCATGCGTTTCTTTTTTTTTTTTTTAATTTTTTTTTTTTGAGTTGGAGTCTCACTCCATTGCCCAGACTGGAGTGCAGTGGCCGCTCCCGGCCACCGCAGCCTCGACCTGCTGGGCTCCAGTGATCCTTCCGCCTCAGCCTTCCAAGTAGCTGGAACTACAGGCGTGCGCTACCACGCCTGGCTAATTTTTTTATTTTATTGTATAGATGAGGTCTTGCCAAGTTGCCCAGGCGGGTCTCAAACCCGTGGGCTAAGGCAATCCACTCACCTAAGCCTCCCAAAGCGTGAGATTACAGACTGAGCCACCAAGCCCAGTTGGGCATGTGTTTCTTAAATAAGACCTCAAAATTATAGCAAAAGCAAAAACAAAAACAAAAACAAAAAGAAACAAATGGGATTACTTCAAACTAAAGAGCTAATGTATAGCAAAGGAAATGACAAAATGAAGAGACAACCTACAGAATGTAAGAAAATGTTTACAAACTACATCTGAAAAGGGTTACTATCCAAAATTCATAAGGAAGTCAAACAACTCAACTGAAAAAATTAAAAGAAAAAGGCACAATTAAAAAATAGGAAAAGACTTTTCTCAAAAGAAAGCATACAAATGGTCCATAGGTATATAAAAAACTGTTCAACATCACTAATCATCAGGGAAATGCAAATTAAAAGCACAATGAGATATCATCTCACTCCACTTAGAATGATTATTATCATAAAGACAAAAGAAAGTAAGAATTGGCAAGGCTGTAGCGCTTGCTGGTGAAATTGTAAACTGATATAACCATTATGGAAAATGGTGTGAGGGTTTCTAAAAAAATTAAATATGGATCTATCATAAGATCCAGTAATCCCACTACTGGTGATATATCCAAAGGAAATTAAGTTAGTGTTGTCAAAGAGATGTCTATACTCCCATGTTTATTGCAATAGCCAGGATTTGGAGTGTCCACTAATGGATAAATGAATAAAGAACCTATAGTATGCATATAAAATGAGACATTATTTGGTCATTAAAAAAAGAATGAAATTCTATCATTTGTGACAACATGAATGAATTTGGAGGTCATCACATTAAGCAAAATAAGCCAGACCCAGAAAGACAAATACTGCATGATCTCACACATATGTGAAACTTTTTTTTTTTTTTTTAAATAAAGTTGATACCATAGAAGCAGAGAGAAGAACAGTGGTTATAAGAGACTGGGGATGTGAAGAGAAAGGGGAGGATGGGAGAAATTAATCAACAGGTATAAAATTACATTCAGGCAGGATAAATTCTGGTTCTATTGCACAGTATGATGACTATGGTTAACAGTAAGATACTGGATAAATAGCGAGAAGAGAGGCTTCCAATGTTTCACCATAAAGAAATAACAAATGCATGAGGTGACAGGTATACTACCTACCCTGATGGGATCATTATATAACATAGATATGTATCAAAACATCACATTGTACTGCGTAAATATTTTCAGTTACGTTGTGTTAATTAAAAGTAATTAAAATAAAAACCTAATGCTTGTGATATTTTTATTTCTGTTAAACAAACACAAATGTAAGCACTTAAAACAACACAGATGTATTTATCATCTTATAGTTCTGGCAGTCAGAAGTCCTAGAAGCAAGGTGTCTGCCAGGGGTCATTTGGTTCCTTTCTTGCCCCTCTTTCTCTATAGATTCAACCATTCAGTTCTATTGATTCTATATTCTAAGTACTTTTCAAACTAATCCAGCTTTCTGTATTGTCACTGTTGCTTACAAAAATTAGGCCACCATCACTTCTTGGCCTCTGAACAAGTTTCCCTACAAGTTGCCTCTCATTAACTCTTCTGTGTTTCTAAACATAATTCTTATCCACCAGTTAACTGCTTGAAATCATCAATGATTTTCCACTTCCCACAACATAAAAATCAAACGTATTTGCCTATATTACACATTTGCCCATTCCCCTCTTAAACCTTATCTTTTCTACAAATGTCCTTCTTCCACTTCCTTACTGAACTCAATAGTTTAAAGAGCTTTCTGAATTCCATATCATTCATGAAGAGAGTTATTCATCTGCCTGGAACACTTTGTCCTATATGAATCTGCACTTCACAAAGGTGGCTCCTATCTATTCTACATGCCCATGCTTCGAAGTCATCTAATCCTAGGAGTCTTCCTCGTTTTTTTTGTTTGTTTGTTTGTTTGTTTGTTTGTTTGTTTGAGTTGGAGTCTCATTATGTCACCCAGACTGGAGTGCAGTGGCCACTCCCGGCCACCGCAGCCTTGACTTGCTGGACTCCGGTGATCCTTCCGTCTCAGCCTTCTGAGTAGCCGGAATAACAGGCATGCGCTACCACGCCCGGCTGATTTTTTTGATTTATTGTAGAGATGAGGTCTCGCTGCCCAGGCGGGTCTCGAACCCGTGGGCTCAGGCAATCCACTCACCTCAGCCTCCCAAAGGCGAGGGAGTTTTCCTCGTTTTTATGCTTGGCTATTGGTAACTTCACCTGTGTTCCTATAGTACCTAGAAATTTATAATGTACTTGCAAGTCTTTTATTTGTACCTCTCTCCACATCATACATGGCCTGACAATTAAGTTTGCACACTCATCCTAGAAAGAAATGCTGCATACCTCATTGCTGAATATCACTACAGTCACCTTTGAAGTATTCCCCTTGGAAAGCTATGCACTGATGCCAGTCCACCTATCAAAGGAACTCTTTTTCTAGAATGGTCTTCAGAGCTGTCATTGTAAGAATGTTAGAGTTTATCTAGAGGGAAAAAAAACCCCATTAAATTTCTTGTGAAACTTGGCAAGAGTGGAAGTGAAATCAGGGTTCAAGTTTATGGGGATAATGCCATAAAGAAAATGGCAGTATACAAATGGATTTAGTGTTTTTCTGAGGGCAGAGAAAGTGTCACTGATGAAGAGAGGTCAAGATGGCCAGTAACAAGCAGAATTGATTAAACCATTGCACAAATTTGTTAAATCGTGTGTGAAAAACACTGACTGTGAGAAGCATAGCAGACCATATACATATCAACTGAGAAACAAGACAATCTTAACTGAAAATCTTAGCATGAGAAAGGTATATGCAAAAACGGTCCCTCTCTTGCATCATGATAATGCACCAGCTTACACAGCACTGTCTGTGAGGAAGTTTTAGCCAGTAAACAAATAACTGTATTGGAATACCCTCCCTACTCACCCGATCTGGTTCCCAATGACTCTTTTCTTTACCCAAAGATAAAGGAAACATTGAAAGGAAGACATTTTGATGACATTCAGGACATAAAGAGTAATACCACGACAGCTCTGATAACCATCCCAGGAGGAGTTTCAAAATTGCTTTGACAGGTGGATTAAGTGCTGGCATCAGTGTATAGCTTCCCAAGGAAGGTGACCATATTGATATTCAGCAATGAGGTATATAGCACTTTTTCTAGGATGAGTTCACAAAATTAATTGTCAGTCCTTGTATTTCCCAGAAGGGCAGGGTTCATTTCTGCCAAGTTAACAGTTTATACCTGTGACAAGCACAGTGTTGTAAAAGGGATGTAAATTCCTTATTGAAGAGATGGATTATCAAAAAACTGTACAACTCCTATGAAACTCTCTAATTATAAATAAGAATTTTTAATTATACTGATCAATATTCTATAAACCATTTGATGTGGATAAATTCTCATGAAAATACATTTTAAATTCTTATTATACATAGAGTAAATCCAATTCAACTGATGTGTGTGAAAATCATAATAGTTACAAAACATCGTATGAGCTACCATTAAAGGAATAAATTCCATTACATTTCCTGAAAGAGTTAGTAAGAAAAATATGATATACAAAGGGGATCCCCCCCCCCCAAAGTAGAATTATCTTTTGGAGGGCAGGCCTCTTGTAGTACAGGCTTCACTGACCAGGTAAGTTTCGAGGAACCCATCAGCATCTGGTTACCGGCTAGCATTATTGTGAGAGGCTACATCCAGCTTCAGTGAAATTTTTTTGGTTTTTGAGAGTCTTTCAAATGCTTTTGCCCATTTCATGATGGGTGATTTATAAATTCACCTGCCCACACCGCACTGAGTATTTGGCAGTTTTTGACCCCAAATGGCATGCCCTCACCCCATACCCCACCCTCACTATTTACCCCATCACACCTGAGTGATTATTTTTTGTTTTGTTTTGTTTCCCTGGATGAAAACAGTCCAAGGGAAATGTTTTGCCCATGTGGGAGAGATGAAACAAAAAGCAACAGAAGCACTAAAAGGCCTCTACATGGGTGAGTTCAAAAACTATTTTGAGCAGTGGGAAAAACATTCGATAGGTATATTGTATCAAACGGAGAGTATTTTGAATGTGATTGAAGTTTAAAGATGTCAGAATACACAATGTTATATAAATAAAATTCTGGTTTTTGAGATCTCCTCATATATAAAAATAACACTGTAATATATAATGAGATGCATGCTATGAGACAAGGTTACCAGGATGAAGCACTACAGAAAAATGAAAGAATTGTTTCCACATGTTAGTGTACCTAGCCACTTCAAAATACAGACCCATAAGACCTTTGAAATGAAGCCTAGTATTAGTGTGAGGAATGTAAAGGATAAGACTCAGCATAAAGCGATACTGCCCCTGACTGGCAGCGATCCATTTCCACAGTCAAGCAGCTGGAAAATGGCCACACTTTCTGACTAAAACATTCAGAAAGAGCCAACCCTACACCTGGTTTTGCCTCTGAGAGGTAGCTCTCAATTCTTCAAGCTTGCATTCACAAAGCCCAAGGATGACATTTTTCTGCAACTGCAATCATTCATTCAATTTAAGTTTAGAAATTACCAGTGTCAATAATAACTAAAACTGTGCAAAATGTTAGTGGAGGTATTGTTGCATAGTTGAGAGAAAAACAAAGTACCTTGAAGAAGGAAAGAGTCTATCATTCAAATTTTCCAAACATAGCATCTTACTAGAACTTGGTATATATGTGACAATTTTTTAAAAATGACCCTAGACTTCTTTGACCCTTCCTCATCAAGAAATGGGGTCGCTGTCCACACTTCCTGAATCTATACAGATTTGTGCCTTCTTGAACCAATAGGACACAACAGAAGTGATACTATGTGAACAGTGAGACCACAAGCTTCCTCCTAGGAAGCTCCTTGGCACACTCAGTCTGTTGACTTTCATTCCTGGGGTACTCCTCTCAGAACCAACTGTCAACTGTCAGGAAATTTAAACACATGAACAGTGTTCCAGTTGAGATCAGACATTTATATCTTCTCAGATGAGGCTCTAGTGATTGTTGTAAGAGAAAAGTCATATTTTCTGTGCTCTGTCCAAATTCCTGACACACAAAATTCTTGAATATAATAAATAATCATTGTTTTATACTGCTGACTTTTAGGTGGTTCATCATGCAGTAAAAGATAACCCCCCCAAAGATGGATATTTTATAAGTATTTGAGGAAGGAAATTTAAAAGAATGAAAGGAAGCACCGGGCATGATGACTCATGCCTGTAATCCCCGCATTTTGGGAGCCTGAGGCAAGAGAATAACTTGAGCTCAGGAGTTCAAAAGAAGCCCGAGCAACATAGCCAGACCTCATCTCTACAAAACTTTAAAAAATTAGCTGTGTGTGGTGATGCACACCTGGAGTCCCAACTACTTGAGAGGCTGAGGTGGGAAGATCACCAGAGCCCAGGAGGTTGAGGAATGATCAATAAGCAATGATCGAGATACTGCACTCCAGTCTGGGTGACAGAGTGAGATCTGACAAAATGAAGACAAAAAAAAAAAAAAAAGAAGAAAAATGAAAGGAAGGAGGGGTGGAGGGAGGAGAGAGAGTATGAAGGAAAAGGGAGAAAAAGGAGACAAAAAATGAGACAGAAAGAAAGAACAAGAGAGAAACTCAGAGGCAGAGAGGATGAAAAAACAGAAACAGAGATAGAAAGGGAGAAACAGAAACAAGAAAGGAAGGAAAGAATGAAGAAAGGAAGGAAAAGGAAAGAAATTAAGAAAGCAGGAAGTTGGGAGAAGAAACAAAACCTATAATTCAGAGAAAGAAAAAAAAATTCTGAAAGGTAGGATTTAAGCTAGGACTTGAATAATGGGTAATTCTTAGAAAAACAGAGTTATAAGAGAAAATGTATCCCAGAGGAGTCAGTTAGGTGTCAGCCAAAAGAAAAAAAAAGAAGCTGTTTTACATGTATCAAGTGTGAGATGTTTAATATAGAAATTCCAGGCTTTTGCAGCCAACAGAAAATCTGGGATCAATGGTCGAGGAGGCCACCAGTATTGGATGGGGGTGGGGATAATTTTCACAAGCATGCCAGGAAGCCACTCTGAATCTTACATCTACTCACATGTGTGGTTGCCAACTATGCTTGGAGAAGAATGATTTCGCATTCTCTTAAGCCTTCCAAATCTTGTATTAGTACTTCTTGGCAAACTCTAAACTAGATCCATTCAAGCGAAGGAATTCTGGGAAATGCATTTGCTGGCTTTACCTCTGCATGGTAAAGGAAGTGATGTCAATGACACCAAGGTGATTCTGTGTGATCCAGCACACAAGTCAGCAACACCTAGGTGTAAAGAGATGCCAGACATGCTCCAAAAAGAGTATGTCTCTGCCCTAACTGGATTCTTGGTGGAAGATAAGAACTTAAAAATAAGTTGGAGTCAGGGGTGTATGTTTTTTGAAGGAACTCGGAGAAGGAAAACAAACTGCAGCAGAAAGAATAGCTCGGAGAGAAATACAGAATAATAATGAATAAATAAAATGTGGTGACTGCTCATGTTGTGCCTGGAGTTGGGATTCAAAGTCAAGGGTGCTAGGTTTCCCTCTAAATCAGTGTTTTTCTATACTACAAACAGTTCATATGCCATCTTGAAGATTTTCATTGAGTCCATGTACCACCCATAGAATTACTTCCTTAATATTTTGTCTTTAATTATGTTTATTATTTTAAATTAGTAACAATATTATAATGAATATGTACATTCTGGTCAAATATAGAAAGTGTGTATAACTCAATAGAATAAAACATATCACCATAAATCTTCAATCAAGTGGATTTAAGAATTCCTGAAACTCCATGCAAAGAAAGACTGTTTGCTTCCCTGTCAGGGGGACAAAATGGAATTAACACACTTTGACTATTAAACAAGTTACACCAAAATGTTTGCCTCCATTCCCAAAAGATAAATTATACATATTGCAACAAGAAAAGAAAACATGCACTATTTGGGGAAAAAGAAACCTACAGGAATCGTTCCTATTTATGTTAGTGACCAGAGAATAACTCATTCCCAAAGAAAAATCCTGGATGATGGCACCCTGAATAAAACAAAGACAGAGGGGATGTCACCCAGGCTCACAGATTCTGTCTGTAAGGCTCCTGGATTCTGCCATTCAGCAAGGCGGTGGGTTGAGAGTCCACTCTTTTCTCTGTTTCAGAACCCTGTAGAAAACTGAAATCATCCCACCTCACTCTAGGAAACTAAAGCAGCTCATGGAGAATAATCCAGAATGTGGGGGAAGGGGAGGTGAAATACAAGCAAACATCTTTGACTGGTCTCTATCATGTCTCCTCTATGTTTTTCTTATGAAATTTAAAGAATAAAAGCAGAGAAGAAAGATAAATCTGGTTTGGGAAGGTTCTTAATTATTAAGAACAAAATGATGTTTCTGAATTCTAGCTCAATATTTTCATCACCTGGTTTGCCACTGAGATCTGCTCCTCCTTTCTTTAAAAAGAAACAAAAATTATTACCTAGAGTCACATACGCATAAAATCATACAAACAGAAAATATTCTGGTTCTCTTTGCTGTAGTCAAGGGACTAGAAGAAAATTGCAAAGACATACTTGATGAGACAATGCTGCTCAATGCTGTGGGAGGAACATGATCAAGTTTGGTGGTGGTGGTGGTGGTCTTAGGGCTATTGTTTTGTGGGGGTGGTAGGAGATGATTCTAGAAGCAGTAAGAACCAACCCTAGTGTCAGGGAATTCATCTTAGAAAGCTGCTACGGGTATGTAAGGAGGAATGAAATAGAAGCCTATCTTAAGATATCAGTAATTGAATAAAAAGCCTAGATCACTTGAAAGAGATTTTAGTGAGTGAATTGGTGGAAGTGAGACAAAGAAAGGATTATTGAATGGTACAGAAATTTCTAGATTATAAGGTTATTTATTATTTACTTTTTTGAGTCCAGTCTCACCCTGCCAACCTGACTGGAGTGCAGTGGCATGATCAAGGCTAATCACAACTTCAGCCTCCTGGGTTAACATGATCTTTTCATCTCAGTCTCCCAGTTACTGGGACAACAAGCATGCACGCCTATACTCTGCAAATTTTTTTATTGTTTTTTTTTTTTAGAGACGAGGTCTCATTTTTTTGTCCCAGGCTGATCTGAAACTCCTGGACTCAAGTAATCCTCCCACATCAGCCTCCCAAAGTGCTGGGATTACAGGTATGAGCCACCTCGCCCAGCTGATAAAGTGATTTAAATATGGAATTGTCAATGCAAACTGTGATTACAGGAAGCTGAAAAACCTTTCCTTTAGACAGAGGGGTCATATGATAAAATTATGTTAGAGTTGAAGTGTATGTAGAACACCTTGTTGGATCCATCCAAGGGTAGTTGATCTGTGGAGCTTGGAAACGCTCAGACCTAAGTACGTAAATTTGGGAATCAATATTTTATGCTGCCTGAAATCACGGAAGTGGATGAGATAACTTACTGAGGCATGGCAGAACAGGAACACAAGACCCGTGGCCGATTTCTCAGTTAAACCTATGCATGAGGGGAGGGCAGGAGAAATGAGGGACAGTCAAAGCCAGAGAGGCAGAAGGAGCTAACAAATGCAAACAACACCGTCAAAAACAAAAAGGAGCCAGGTGCGGCAGCTCACCCCTATAATCCCAGCACATTAGTGGTGGCCAACCTGGCAACACAGTGAGGCCTCATCTCTACAAAAAATAATAATGATAATACATACACATACACACACACACACACACACACACACACACACACACACAGCCAAACACAGTGGCACACACCTATAGTCCAGCTACTTGGGAGGCTGAGGCAGAAGGATCCCTTGAGCCAAGCTGGTCGAGACTATGATGAGCCTTGATCACATCACTGCACCTCAGTCGGAGTGACAGAGTGAGATCTTTTATCAAAAAAAAAAAGTTTGAAACTCAGTATCCCAAAGAAGGTGAAATAAAGCCTGGAGAGATACTGAGAAGAGAAAGACTAAAGTAAGAGCTTAATATACTTTCTACTTGATTTTTTAAATTGTGGGTCTGTGAGTCTGGATGAAGTACCCTCCCTTCACCTTTCTCCTGGTAAACCTTGGCTCACACTCACTCTTGTCTCCCCAGTACCTTCATCTGAAGTATAGCGCATTCCCTTCTACCATTGTCTATATATATATATATATATTTTTTTTTTTTTTTTTTTTTTGGAGTTGGAATCTCACTCTGTTGCCCGGGCTTGAGTGCAGTGGCACACTCAACGGCCACCACAGCCTCAGCCTTCTGGGCTCAGGTGATCCTTCCGCCTCAGCCTTCTAAGTAGCTGGAACTACAGATATGCGCCACTACACCCCAGCTAATTTCTTAATTTATTGCAGAGACGAGGTCTCGCTAAGTTGTCCGGGCTGGTCCTGAAACCCTGGGCTCAGGCAATCCGCTTGCCTCTGCCTCCCAAAATGCTGGAATGACAAGCGTGAGGCACCACGCCTGGCCCCTACCATCGTTTATGAACACCATGTACCCACCTCTCTCATACATTTCATCTGATACTCTGTATGGCTGGTCTACATGCATATTTTCTCAACAAAAATGGGAGCTCTTGAAAGCAAGGATGCTACATGCTACATATCTTCCTGAACAGGGACAGCACTTGACACCCTGTAGATGGCTTCTAGATCACACTTCACAGTCTCTTGATCAGAAATTGGAGACGTTGGCTGGAGGAGACATCTCAAATTTGTGTTTCTAAGAGAGCGATTGTAGGTAAAGGAGGACTTAAGCAAACACAATTAGGAAAAATTACAATCAGTCAAGTGTTCATGATGAGAATGGGCTTGCAGGCAAAGAGAGAATGAAGGAACCGTCAACTCACCAGTTCCTTTCATCCACTTACCCTCAAGTTCCTAGAATGCTGATTTTGATTAATAACACAATGTTTCCTGGTTGCTTGACCACCAGCTTCTGGAAACATCCCATAATCAGCATATTTCTTCTATGCCTCTAATTTGTGTTTCCAAGTTTTCCTTGGCTCTCTTGCTCCTGGCTTGCTGCCCTGAAATGTCCCACGGACTATGGAACAGTGTGCATCACATAAATCAGTGACACTTTGTCTCTCAGCATGAGTACTGTGAGCAGTTTATTCTTTGAAGAACCTCAAAGAGAACTGAAGAGATCAATGGGTCCCACTTCCAAGGAAGTGAATGGTGTTTTATCTATACTAGTTTTCTGCTATATATTTTTAAAAGACAGCCAGACGGAGAGCCTTCCAATTATTTTCAGTATGAATTGTGTAATAACCATATAGGATAAAAATATATATTATTTAATTCTGCTTTTCTTGAAGGTGACCTAACAATACCTTTCAGTGAAAATCTGGGAACTGAAAATTCACATGAATTCCAGTCATCTCAAGAAATATTTGTTATTTTATAAATGTCAAGTGCCACACTGAAACCTGAGGATACAAGGTCCCTATGCTCAAGCTCCTTAAAGTCTAGCGGGGAAGCAGACTAAGCTCTAACTATAAGATGTCTTAGTCTGTTCAGGCTGCTATAACAAAATACCACAGACTGAGTAGCTTATAAAAACCAGAAGTGTATTTCTCATGCTCTGGAAGCTGGGGTGTTTAAGATTCGGGCCCTGGCAGATTCGATGTCTGGTGAGCACCATCTTTCTGCTATAGTCTCACACAGAAGAAGGAATGAGGTAGCTCTCCAGAGTCTCTTGTATAAAGACACAAATCCCATTCATGAGGATAGAGCCCTCATGATGTAATTACCCCCCAGAGATCCCGTCTCTAAATAGCAATGCATATTGGAAACTAAGTTTCAACATATGAGGTTTTTTTGGGGGGAAGGGAGACACAAACATTCAGTCTATAACACAAAATAAATAAATGAGAGCAATGAAAAGCACAAGGTTTCTAATGTATTAATTTAACAACTGAACATTCTGTCCTTAAAAAAGTGCTATTACATTTCTATACAGACTCTATGAACTCTAAAATCCTCAGTAAAGTGTCACGATTTTTAAAATTACAGGTTTGCTTTCCATTGGAAAGCAATGCTTGCATTTAGCAAGATTAATGTTGAAAGGATCCTCAAACTCACCTATTCCTTTCATCCACTTACCCTCAAGTTTCTAGAATGCCAATATTATCATTTTTCTGCTTAAATATCTTCAATGCCTTCCTGTCACCCAAAGGATAAGCCTAGATTCTCTAACTATGGGTTAAAGAGGTCTCTAACCATGTGTTAAAGATTCTCTAACTATGGGTTAAAGTTTTCTGTTGTTGTAGTTGTTTTTAATTATTCAACCACTAACTATGGGCTTCTTATTCTTATTTCTACCACCTGCCCCTACCCAGCCTGACAGATACACCCTAAGTATACAAACACTTCAGGCTTCATAATAAAAAAACAAGCATTCCCTAAAAGTACCACGGTGGTTTACAAAATCTGCCTTGCACAAATGTTTCCCATCACCTAAAAGCCAGTTCTGCTTTCTGTCCCCCTTCCTCCTTCTTTAAGACATCCCCCCTAGCTTCTTCTACACTCTCCTGGGCAGTATTGGAAGAGTTCCTTCTCTCTTTGAATGGCATCTTCCACACGTTTCTGTCTCAACACTTGCTACACTGGGTATGTTCATAATCTCCTCTACCAGTCTACAAGAGCCTTACAGGCAGAGACAATTTAGTATATCATTCTGATATTCCTGGTGCATAAGCCAACACCTGGCTCAGTAACTACTCAACACTTGCTAAATAATGCACTGACCCACAAGAAATTTGTGCCATTAACAGTAATAAATACTTCACACAAAGTAATGGTGCTCAAAATAAAAGAGTAAGTAATAACAAAACATTACTTTAGACTAGTTTGGCAGGAACTAAAATATCATTTCTATTTTTTTAAGCTGTTGTGTATCAGAAGTTAATCCAGGGCTTAGCAGATGCAAAGGTGCAATCATGGTTCTTAAGAGTATTATGAAGCATCAGTAAGGAGCTTTTTCTTTTTCTTTTTCTTTTTTGTTTTTTTCCCTAAATGGCTATAGGAATACATTTGTTTTAAATACTCTGGCCACCAGGTGTGGTGGCTCATGCCTGTAATCCCAGCACTTTGGGAGGCAGAGGCAAGATAATTGCCTGAGCCCAGGAGTTCGAGACCAGCCGGGGCAACTTGGCAAGACCTTGTCTCTAAAATAAATTTAAAACTTAGCTGGGTGTGGAGGTGCTCACCTGTGTTTCCAGCTACTTGGAAGGCTGAAGTGGAAGGATCGCCTAAGTCCAGCAGGTCGAAGCTGCAGTGGCCACAAACATGCCACTGGGTAACAGAGTGAGACTCCAACTCAAAAGCAAAACAAAAACACTTTGGCTTTATGAGACAGTGCATCATACCACAGATTCATATTTGGACTGTCCTTTAAAATAATGTCATTGATCAGCATAACCATGCACGGCACTAAGCTGAGAACTGGTAGATCATGCCATGTTTACTGCAAACCGAAATTCGTATAGAATTTTTATGTTTTAATTTAAAAATATATATATATATATATTACAATAATCTTTCCATGGCCTGCACTCAGATCACAGAGTCCTTGACACATGGCTGGTTTTATACAGCATATCGCATATACAATGAAGTCTTAAATGCTTGCTTAATAAGGAATTTTAAGTACAGATTATGTGATTCCTCCTCTGCCACACTTTCTGCCTGATGCCCTTGGTCTGCAGGGAATTTCATTAGCATGTACCCTGATCTCGTCCTCCAAGCCCTCATTGCTTCAGACAAGCATGGGTTTAATTGAGAGAAAACCAAGCTGTGACTGTGACTCAGGTGTGAAGGCTGTTTCTCTGAGCAAATTAAATTCTACAGAATGACTGAGTGTTCTTTTCCATACCCTTCTGATTTAATGCTGCATATTAATTGTTGTTCTTCTATCCTCTACTCCATGATTGTCTTTCCCAGGATCCTATTGAGGGTGATTGATGTTCAGATAAATGTGTCAGTTACATATAGAGAACAAAAAATATGAACATGTGCTCGTAAGAACACTGGGTTACAAGATTTAGAACATCCTAAATAGTAACACATGGTTTAGCAGACTTGAAAAGGAATGATGTAGTGTGCTTTATTTACTAATAATCGAGGGGCAGGGGTAATCCTAGTTTCTTAGGACTAATTTAGAACACCTCCTCTTTGCGACATACAAACAGATGTGACTTTTGGTTTATCAGCTAGTCTTTGATAATGCTCATAGGCACTATAAAAGAACTGAGGAGAAACCCAGATTTCGAAGTGTCTGTTCCCTACTATCTCCCTCTCGTGTTTCACTTTAAGGTTTTGCAGGACAGGAGTGGGACCATACCTTGCATTGACCAGAGTCTCCAAATGTGTTTCTTGAACTTGAATTGTACGGTAATATTTAAGTTTATTTAATACAAGCACAACGGTATCCATTTTTAAACCATCCCTCATTTTTCCTTCTCAATTTCCTTATAGATTTTTTTTGCTTAATATTAGGCACATCTATAAATAGCCTCAAAACCTTTCTAGAATGAGGCGCAACATAAAAACAGGAAGAAATAATGAAAGATAATTAATACAATATTCTCTGCAGAGGGAGAAAAAGACAACTGGCAAATTCATTTTGGTCATTAGAGTTCCAGCTTAACTTATATTATCAGAGTGTCCTTTAACTGAAGGCTGCTGCTCTGTGCAGCACATAGTTAAACATCTTTGCCAAACTGGACTCCTTAGGGTGAAGCAAGTTCACATGTAAAATCCAACCACATCTCTATTAACTAAAGGCCATAATGAAGGCTAAATTTTTTTCTGGAAAAAAAATCATCTTGGGCCTCATGCTAATCTAAAACCTACTTCATGAATTTGCTTATTTTTTCCACTCCCTTCAGACATTAGCCTGCTAATGTTGCTACTCACACATTAATTACACCAATTAGTCCCAGCTGTACATATACATACATTCAAGACTTGATTACCTGAGTTGAAAGAAGTGGTTAAGCGTGGCACAACTAATACAAATGAGCAAAAAATTCAAATCCCAGGTACACTGAATTAATGAATGCATTATGCATTTGGAGCACTGCTAAGTTACCTTATGATGTTTTGCTTAATTTAATAATGCAATTACCTTCCATTTCCTTATTCCACCCAGGTAATGATAAGGAGAACAGGCCCAGATTTATAGTAGGCATTGAGGAAAGACAGCCTACAACTTAAGGTTTGGTCAGAGTCTCCTGTTTCTTCTCTATTTTCAAATTTATCTTTTTTCTTATTTATGTAGCTGGACATTCCCCATACTATTGCTTTAATGTTCTACAATGTCCAACACATATGTGGAAAAATTGTCCTCAAAGGAATCTCAATAAAGATTCATTCATTCCTCTCTAGTGATTAAAGGAAGCTGGAAGGCAGCCAGTCCCTACCTAGAAGTAATTCCGCTTTCATTTCCTGGGAGTTTGGAGAGGTAATTAGTTCTCTGAGTTAACCTTTATAAAGGTTTCCTAGCTTTGATTATCCTTTGGGAGACTGCATAGTATAATGCAGTAGTTCTCAAACTTCAGTGTGCAAAGCAGAATACCTGGACAGCTTGTTAAAAGACAGAGTGCTAGGTTTCCACCTCCAGGTTTCTGATTCAGTAGGCAGAGGATAAGGATCAAAAATCTGCATTGCTAATGAGACTTAAGGTGATGCTGATTTTGCTAGTCTGGGACCCCACTTTGAGAATCACCAGTGTAAAGGTTAAGAGTGTGACTTTATGGGTTTAATCCCAGGTCCAGCACTACTAGCTATGTGACCTTAGGCTATATACAGAGGGTGCCAGAACAAGTATACACATTTTAAGAAAGGAAAAAACTGTACTAAAATTGTAATAATATGTACTAATAACAAAAGATGAATACCAGTCATGTTTGACTTCTGCGTTTGCAAGAAGTGCTCAAAGTGGTGACCATCAGCATCCAGACACTTCTGATCACAGTGAATGACTTCAGGACTTGTTCCTGGGCGAGGCTTCCCGGATCTTCCCTTGTGCACATCACACACAGTACAATGCATCTCAAACTTACCACAAATGCATGCAGTCAGTTGTGTTGGAGGCTCTGCTGCATAGTCATGCCTCCATTGTCGTTGCACTTTCACAATGTTCTTGAATTTCAAATACCACTTCAAAATGGTCATGCGTTACTGGAATGACAACCATGCTTCCGCCATTTTCTTGGACTGTCCTTCCTGTCACATGGTGATGCTGGCATTCATTTGATGAATGCCATCTTTTGAGCAAATATCATACTACACATTGCAGCCATCATTCAATTCAACTACGAAAAGTAATACATAGACAACATCCTTTAAAATTTGTATACTTTTTTTGGCACTCCTGGTATTTCACCTTCAGCCTCCATTTTCCTATGTAAAACCTGAGGATAATAATGACAACCTATGTCATAGATATTTGTTGTCGATTGATGAGGTACACATTTTAAAAAATTTATAGCATTGCCTCTTACCTAGTAAGTGCTGAATAAGTGCTGTTGTTGTTCTTTTTATTTATAAACACAGGCCATCCAACATAATCATACATGAATTAAGACTGATGAAGGAGCACCGTGTCTTTCTTGAAACAGTTGGCTGAGCACTGGACCCAGGGAGAAAAAGGATGTTGATAGGCTTATTTCCCAGAGTGACCTAGGAAGATTCTGGGAAGGTATGGTAGTCTTGAATATATTATGATGGATCATCACAAGGCAAGAAAAGAATTCACGAATGAGACAAGGGAAAGGACACTAAGGCAAAAGTCTTAGATTTTTCTCTAACATGCTAGTGCGAGAGTGCGTAAAGTGTCATATTTATTCCTTGGGCCCTGAGCTGGAATTGGGTACACAGATGTGAGGAAAACCAGATATCTTCTGTTCTCCTAGACCTTAAAAGCTAGTTTAAACAAATCATATAAATCCATGTAAAAAGGCAAACATGAGAAATGTCAAAGAGGGTCTTATTATTATCTTTTTAAATAAATCAGTTGACACTACTCCCAAAAAAAGTAAGAATTGAGCTGAGGTAGGAAGGACAGACAGTGTAGGTAGGAGTCCAGTTGCAGTCCATACACACGACAACTTAAATAAATAGAAATGACTCAGAGTCTGAGACACATAGATACATGGCGTTCAATCAATGTCCACTGAGTAAATACTTTACTGATTAGTAATTATGCAAAATATGAAAGTCAACAGTTCAAGTCCAAACTTGATAACTATATATAACTGAATCTGATACAACTACTTTCATGGCAACTTCTAGAAAACTCAAATTTTTAAATAAATAGGAATTAATTTTTCTTACTTAAAAGTAGTCTGGGGATGGGGATGCTGCTGGCATTGTTCAGTAACTCATCTCCTCTAGATCTGTGATTCTGGACATCCCTGGCTATTCCATCCGGATGTCCTGATTGTCACCTCATGGTCATAAGAGGACTGCTGTCTGCAAGGGAGGAAAGGAATGCATTTTATGCATTTTTCACTTCCATTCCTGATAGTCCCAAAGCATATTTCTCTTTAAGTACCACAGGCAAGAATTGGTTCACCAGATAACCCCAGGGACAAAGCAGTCTGTGAAAGTGGAAAATGGAGTTGTCATGATTTCCTGAGGCTAACCATAATTCCCTTCCCAAGGAAGGGTCTGGGTACAAAATAAGGCTCTAGTTAACTAGGAAGAAAGAGCAAAGACTATTGAGTAGACAATTAATAATTTATGCCACAATCGCATACATAGTTTGAGTTCATGGCTGCATTTACAGCTATTCAATCATAAATCTTAGATTTTGGTGAAGATAGCAATAAAGATTCCATTGCTTTGTTAAGCACTGGCCAGGCCAAGTGTGTTCTTTGAGCTATGGCCACTGTGTTTTCATAGCTTTGACCTCCTCACCTACCCTGGGGAGGTAAATCTCTTCTCTCTTCTCTCTAATTTACTTGCTAAATAAACTATGTTTTTCAATCAAAAATACAATAAAGATTGATATATGTCTCTGTCTCTGGTGGTCTTTTTTCCTGACTTGATGAAACCACAGAAATATTCATTAAGACTTTTTTCCAAAGTGATGATTATTTTAATAATATGAAATGGAATTCTCTTTGGTTACTTGGAAGAGATGGGATGGTGACTAGAAGTCGTCAGGAAATTGAGCATTTACTGGCAATAAATTATAATTTTTCTTCAGAAAAAATTCAAAATGACTATGAATCTAAATGCACTTTGGCATATGATTATGTAAAATTTGAGCATTTCAGTGAATTTTTTAAAGTGAAAATCAATATTATCAAGTTTCAGGCATCATTATTACATTTTTTGTTGTTATTTACGTTAAATCTTCACAACCTCTTTTTTATGATGAAAAAACAGAAGTTCAGACAGGTCATATAACTTGTCTGGACATATTTAGTTTAAGAGTCAGAGATTCAAACACATGGTTGCCTGGTATCAACTAGAGTTGCTGGGTTTTGCTGGTTTTATTTTGTTTTTTTACTTTTCCATTTATGCTTTACTTCAACACTTTCTTCCAAAGGTAACATTTGACATCATTTGGGGGGCACAGGGGGAAGATTACTTAAAAAGTAATTATTACTGGCCAAATCATTGATGTTGCTTTATTTGAAAATTAATTTGAGATAAAGTTAATGTTTAAATATGTTTTGATTTTTCATTTAAAACAAGACAGTACCTTTTTTTGAAGCATATGAATATTTGGGGAAACATCTTCTTTATTTGTCAATGGCAGATATTTAACATATCTTCATTTTCTAAATGGTACTCACTATATTGATTTTTTTTAATTTATTTTAAGCAGAGATGGGATCTCTCTAAGTTGCCCAGGCTGGTCTTGAACTCCTGGGCTCAAACAAGTCTCCTGCCTCACCTTATCAAGGTGTGGTGATTATAGTATGAGACAATGTGCCTGGGCTTTATTGATTTTTTCCTATTGTCGTTTTTTCCTATTCATTTCTTCTAAAAAAAAAAAAATTCAAGCACAGAATTTCCTATTTAAAAGAAAGCAAAATTTCTGACATGCAAGTTCTGGCAATTAGGTTCATGAACTATCCTAGAAAAAATGCTCTATACCTCATAGTTAAATATCGCTATGGTCACCTTGAAAGCACTCCTCTTGGGAACCTATGTACCGACACCAGTGTCTGTTCATCCATCAAAGCAATTTTTGAACTCTTTTTCTGGAATGGCCATCAGAGCTATCATCATTATTTGTTGAGGTCTGGCAATTAAATTCATGAACTTGCTACTGTGTGTTTACATTGGCAGCAATGTAAAAATAACTATATTGGTACACCCTCCATACTCACCTGATGTGGACCCCAACGACTTTTCTTCTCAACCTGAAGATAAAGGAAATATTGAAAGGAAGACATTTTGATGACATTCAGGACACAAAGGGTATTATGACAGATCTGATGGCCATTCCAGAAAAAGTTTCAAAAATGCCTTAATGAATGGACTAGACACTGGAATCAGTGCATAGCTTCCCAAGGGGAGTACGTCAAAAGTGATCATAGTGATACTCAGCAATGAGGTATGCAGCACTTTTTCTAGGATGAGTTTGCGAACTTAATTGTTGGAACTTACCTGCACCCTGAGGTCCTTTACCTCATATCCCCAGAGTCCATGAGCAATTACATAATCCTGCCCTCCCAGTTCCCTTTCTACAACTTCTTGGTCATAGAGATTCACAATGTTACAATCACAGGCATACTTATTTTGTTCATTTTCCGATAGTATCTGTGTCAGGTGGGTAACATGCCAGGCCATATGTGCTGTCTTTGCCCCTACCTTAGCTCCATGAGGTCAAAGACTATCTCAATGATCTCTTCTAACCCTGTTCCCATCATGTGTGGAAGAGGGAGATGATCAAGAAAGAATCGTATGAGTAAAGTTATAGAAGTCGGAGTCAGAGTGACCCTGAATGTAAAAAGTCAGCTGGAAATAGGATAGATGAAGATGAGATTATCTGATGATAAAAACAAACTGCTTAAATGATGTCCACTGCTGTTCTGTCTTTATGACCCATGCGATCAAAGCCAGGAGAAAAGAATATAGTGAGTTCCCTGGGGAATCGTTAAAAGCGCGCATGGCAATAACCACAAAAGAAAGCCTGTGGATGCTGAATCTTTCCAAAGAGCAAATACATGAACGGATCTCTGTCTCTACAGTCAAAAGAATAACTCACTATTTTAATTAGCAATAGAAAGCATTATGAGGCAGGAAAAAATAAAAAGGGAAAGAATATAGTTTTATAACTATATGAAAGAGAATGGCAAACATGCAATGAAACAGAAAGATTTTAATGGGTTAGAAACTTCAATGTGCACAGAACTGAGTGTAAAAAAGACACTTCCCATAAAGAAAAAAAAATTAAGAAATAATTTAAATGACTGTCAGTTGCAGAATCACTGAATAAATTAGAGTGTATTCATAAAATGAAAGACTACCCAACTATTAGCTATTATATATATGTGTGTATACACACACACACACACATATATATATGTATACATACACATTTATGTGTCTAATGTGTCAATACTTTTAATTCTCATGGCCTTCTTATGGGTAAGATACTATCACCATATCTCTTGTATAGATGATGAAACCAAGGCACAGAAATGCACAATAACTTGCCCAAGGTTACACAGCTCGTAAGAGGAAGAACTAGCATTCAAACCCAAGCAGTTCTGTGCTAATGCACTGAGCTATACTAGGAATACGACGGCCAAAACTCACCATTACACAAAATGAGCAGATCACTGAACAGTATGTATACTAATGGTCTCATTTTTGTAAATGTAATATAGAGCTGCAAAGAAAGAGTGAGTAGAACAAAATCAAAAGTTAAGGAAGAAAATGAGGCCATCTAAAACTTTCTGGCACATCTCCAACTAATTACAGAAAGCATTAAATTGTGTTTGGAAGAGGTACCATTCGGAAACTCCACTAAAGCACTTGGCTTTCTCTGAAATGCCCCTTCAGCTGGTGAGAGAAGATCATTTCATATCCCCTCTACTGATTCGCTTGATTGCCTGTCAGCTCCATTAGGACGCTGCTTCTCACTAATCCAAGTTGACTTTTTATTAACCACTTAGACCTCAAGCACCAGACACATGACAAGTTTAAGGCTTAAAAGCTGGCCTCGGTGAGATCTAGGCAGCATTTAAATCTCAGCTATAAACAAAATACAGCATTGCAATTTGAAGCTTAACATAGCTGAGTGAGCTATTGTTTTCTAAGTTCTTTACTTTGTACTACTTACTTTTAGTTCTTCTGGAAGGAGAAAACTATGGATAATAGAACAAATAAAGTGAGTGGGAAATCTGAGAGCAGCTCTTTGTAATATAGGACTTCTCTCCTTTCTTTGGTATTTTGGTATGAACTAAAAGATAAAAGTGCCAAGGTCAGCCAGTAGCTCCGGGGGTCCTTTCCCAGGATGGCCAGTCTGGGATAATTACCCTCACACGGGAAAATTATCTATTTTCTTCCTCAGGCACAGAGACAGACTAAATCAGAGCAGTTGCAAGGTTTTGATTGGTCATGCTGACTTTTTTGTTTTTCAGTGTGTTATATTCTCTGAGTGATTTATTTAGCTGTGTAAATTTTGAAAGTAATTCATTAATATTAGAGAAAGACTGGAGCTTGATCTTTAGTGGGAGAGAGCTTTGGAGCAGAGAGGACTGTTCATTAACCTATTCAGTCATTCCTCTCTACCCTCCCAGGAGCTTCATACCTACTTTATTATTTTTCTGATCTGAGTTTCTTAGATCTGGGGGTCACTGAGACATTATGAAATGTTAGTCTACAATCCTCGGTGAAATGTGAGACCCATGTATGAGAGAAATGCTGGCACAGGGCATTAGACTTAATTTTTTATAAGTTATTTTGTATCTTGAAAAATTTCAAAGAATGTGAAAGTGAAGGTAGAGAAACTAACAGAAGGGGCTAGAGGGCTAAGGAACTGACTGGAAGTACAACCTCCAGGTTTCCATCTCTGCTCCTGGCATGCCATTTACTCCAGGTCAAATTGCTTGATTCTTGTGCTTCCAGAATCTTCTATATACTGAAGACAAAATAAAGCTCACAAAACTGAAATATGCAGTTTTGGAACTGAAACAAATGATGATACAATTAATCCCACAATATCTTCATCATACGTAAGAAAAACTAGACACCCAGAGCTTAGGTGACATCATGTGACTAATTAGCGAATGATGGAGCAAAAGAGTGAGGTATCCGGACTCCCTGGGGGAGGGAATTTCTGCTACCCTGTATTGACCATGGGCCAAGCAGCCCATGGAAAACTTATGGTGAAAAAAATGAATATAATCTTTAAAAATATATTAGGGGTTATTTGCTTCATCCTTTGGAGCTTCGAGTTCCTTAACTAGAAAATGAGGAGGCTAGGTTAGCAGTAATGATAATAAAAACTAAAATTCATTCAGCTCTGACTGTACATTAAGCCCATTGCTCTGCCTTTTACATATATTAACATATGTAATTACTATGAGAAATCCAGTGAGAGAGAAGCTCTTATTGCCCTCATCATTGTATAGATGAAGATCTTGAGCACAGAAATGCTGGATGATCTTTATTGGTCTCTCTTGATTTCCAAATTCTATGAGCATCCTCACTGGTGGAACTCAGGTAATTCTGCGTCCTATAGAAGAGCTCATTTAACTTGACAATGACTCAGCAAGATGAGTATTTCATTATCCACATTCTATAGAAAGAAGACATTCATGGCATCCATTATATGGTGGCACTACACTGAACACTGTTCACATATTTCCAAATTTACTCTTCCCAGCCACCCTGTGAGATAGAGCTTACACTACATAATTACTTATTAAAGTGTGGGGTACAATTCAGGGCTGGGTATACAAATGGTCATTATGCAGGTACCCTTGTTGATGAGGCATGACCTCCCTCCCCTGGCAGTTTCCTACTACTGCCAATCCCTTTCTTACAGTATTATGATAATTGTTCAAGATTTGCTTATGAGTGAGAATGTGTGGTACTCAGATCTTTGTTTCTGTGATAGGTCACTGAGTATTATAGACTCTAAGTCCATCCAAGTTGCTGCCAAGTTCATAATTTTCCCCTTAAGGCCGCATAATATTCCATCATGTATATGAACCACATCTTTTTGATCCAGTCCTTTTTTGATAGACAGCACAGTAGGTTCCATGTTTTTGCTATTGTGAATAAAGCTGCAATAAACATGTGTGTGCAGGTATCTTTTTCATAGAGTGATTTGAGTTCTTCTGGGTATATTCCCAGAAAGGGGATTGTGGCGTCACACGGAAGGTTGATTTTTAGATCTTTTAGGAATTGCCAAACTGTTTTCCATATACCTGCTTACTTTTTAGATAAGAAAACTGAGATGCAAAAAGGTTGTGCAACTTGCCCCATGTCACATAGCTGGGGTGGTGGGATTTGAACCAAAGTAGTCTGGCTGTAGTGTCAGCATTCTTTACTACCATACCCTATTGCCTCTTCAGTAGAAAATGACAATGATGCTGTGAATACCTTACACAAATATTTTTTAAACCCACTGACTATTCAGAAAAACAAAAGCACACAGCAAGGGACAACAAAAGATAGGTGACAGCTGAGTGGATAGCCCAGCTGGAAAGTCCAATAACTTAAGGAGAGCCAATGAATTATTAAAAGAACCTCCATCTTCTCTAAAGGCAGCAACATGTGGAGTTCAGGGTCTAAAGCAAGGTTTCCAAAAATTAGTGCCTGTCCTATGAGATACTCGGTAAAAAGAGGACTCCACAATTAGACATCTATGTCTGGGTATACAGTATATTATATATAGTACTTTGTAGATATTTTGTGATAGATAAATACTGTGAAGCAATGCTTCCCAGACTTTTTGACATCAGGGACCAGTTTTGTGGAAGACATTCTTTTCCATGGATGGGGAGAGGGAAGAGGGTAGGGGATGGGAAATCACCAGGCATTAGATTCTCACGAGAGCGCTCAAGCTAAATCCCCCACATGCACAGTTCACAATAGGGTTCATGACCCTATAAGAATCTAATGCCACTATTGATCTGACAGAAAATTGGAGCTCCACTCACCTGCTATTCACCTCTTGCCGTGTGACCTGTTTCCTAACAGGCCACGGATCAGTACAGGTCTGCAGTCCAGGGGTTGAGGAGCCCTGCTTTAAAGGCCATAAGAAATCCAGAATAAAGACATCTGTTTATGTCTGTGTAGTGCAGCCTTTCTTGCAGCCTTTATTTATAAATGACCAGGAAACTATTTTTATTCATTAACTATTTTTTTTGGTTGGAGTCTCACTCTATCACCCAGGCTGGAATGCAGTGGCCCCACACTGCCACCCCAGCGTCGACCTGCTGGACTCCATGATCCTTTCCACTCAGCTTTCCAAGTATCACTACCACGCCTGGAAAATTTTTGATTTATTGTAGAGACGAGTTCTCCACAAGTTGCCCGGGTTGGTCTCGAACCCATGGAATCAGGCAATCCACTTGCCTTGGCCTCCCAAAGTACTGAGATTACAAGCTGAGCCACCAAGCTCGGCCATGAACTATCTATTATTATGTTATATATATGAGCCACACAACACATATTGGGAAACCTTGGCCAAAAGCCTAGGAGAAGATTCTACATTGCCCATACCCTCAGCCCACTCCTCAGTTCAAGGCTGTCTCCTCAGCCCCAGAACTACAATTGCCAACCTTCTTCCTGAGTTCTCTGTCAGTTCTCACCTACAGGACTGTGCCATGAACTCCTTCCCTCATTGTGGGTTGGGAGAAAAGTTAGAATCAGAAAGCAAGAGCTAGGAAGAGCTTCTAATACCAAAGGGCAAGAGAGCTGCAAGTAACCAGTCACTCACTCTGCACAATGAAAAGGGACTGAATTAATAATAACACCAATACCAAAGTTACATACTAGACCATCCCCAGGAGAGACAGTATGTGTGTTTACTCTATGAGAGAGCTTCTTATTGCCATGAGCCCATTGGCCATCACAGGGCCTTTGAAACCCAGTAAACTCATCCCTTCAATGTGTTTCTCTCTCTTTCCTTCTCCTGACATAAAGCTATCAGCATTTCTGGAGAGGATTAATTGATCTTTTTTCTAGGTTCCCTCAGCTCTTTGAGTATGTCTCTTTTGTATACACGAGTATATCTGTGTGTGTGTGTGTGTGTGTGTGTGTGTGTATGTGTGTGTGTGTGTGTGTGTGTGTGTGTGTGTGTGTGTGTGTGTGTATTTGAGGGTATATCTCCTTGTTTTAAAACAGTAATTTGCATGTCTGTTTTTCCAACCAGGCTGCAGACTGCTGCCAGGTGGAATTTTGACCTTATTCTTCACCATGTTTCACTGTTAGAACGTTGCACATAGTAGGAGTTCAGTAAATGTTTACTGGATGAGCAAATGAATCATACATGGAAGAAAGACTGAAGCACAACTTCTAGGTTAACCAGCAATTGTGACTGCCTGAATCTGTGGCCTTCATCCTTCAGGCTTAAGGGTTATAAAACTGGCAGCAATTATTATCTCCTTGCAGGTTCTAACCCTAACCTTCACTCTTCAAACTTGTTCTTTATTCTGGTCTACAACCCAGACCTTTTCTTTGAGCTCTGTTATCCCTTGGTGCTCAAGGAAACCCTGAGATATCACTTTGAAATTTTTAAAAGATGAGATATTTCCACAAAGGAAAGAAAAAAGCCTTAGTTCCAAGCACTTTAGTAAAAGCAGGTATGAGAATTCACAGGAAAACTGACCCACAAAATATATATATATATATATGCACACACACACACATACACACACACACACACACAATTGGGTTGTGTTGATCATGGAGAGAAAGGCGACCTTTCTCCTCTTCTGTGAACAAACACATCTTGCTCTTTGCCATCAAGGACAGGCAAGGTAGAGGAGAACACAAAACGAAGGCTAAGATGGTTAAGTGACAAGATTAATGACACTCATAAAATTGACAGAGGCCTGTGGGCTCAAAGTGATTGTAATAGCTCACATGAAGCCCAAGGACGTAAATATTTAGCAAATAATCACTTCTTCATCTCCTATCCACTATGGAGCCAGAAAGTAAAAGTAGGGATATTATTCTCTTTGAGGACTCAGTTATTTAACAATTAAAGGGGGAGAGAAGTAAAAATATTTTTTCTTCACCTTATTTCTTACTGAAATTAACTCTGTTCATTCAAGACTTGAGGAAAAAAGATTCTCATTTGCTGTACCTTTCTATGTACCACAGACTCTGGGATGCTTCTGGTACTTAGGGTTCCCTCTGTTGACATGTGACCTTACACATGTGGTCTTCCCTCCCCGGACTCAGTCTCTTTGGCAAATTGGCTTGCAACCTCAGGCTCACATTTCTCATTGGGTTTAATTGCTCTTGGTAAACCTATTTTGTTTTTTGTCCTTTTTAGTAAGAAAGGTATCTCCTCAGTGTCAGTCAGAGCATTCTTCACAGGTCCCACCCAGCCACTGTCTGATATTGCACTCTTGGACTATTTAGTCAACTTCCTCTCGTTCCCATTCTAGCCACTGCACTTAGGCCAAGGCAACAGTGGCACAGTTAGAATATATTGGTGCATTTATTCCTGCCAGAAAGAAGAGAGTGACATTGCTCACTTTGGAAAGGTAAATCAACTTCACAAAATGTACCATCAGTTTAATGAGTCTATATTTATTGAGCACTAATTATGGGCCAGGCACTGCATTGAGTGATTTACAAACATTATTTCATTAAACTATCACTACTGCTTTATGAAGTAGGTACGTTTATTATTCCCCAGCTTACAAATGATGTAACTGAGATTTAGAGAGGTTATGTAACTTGCTCAAGGTCACAAAACTAGGGAGTGGATGAGCAAAGATTCTACTCCATATCTGTCTGACTCCCAGAGTTTGCCCTTTAATTAATACAGTACAATACCTTGCACATGAATACAAGGAAAAATACGAAACATTAAATAAACAATAGTCAATTTTCAAAAGATGAACAAAGTACTTGCTAACATTACATGGGTGACTGAATGTTTCAAAGAACTCCAAAACCTCAAGAGCAGAAATGAAGTAGTAATTATAGTGCTACTGAGTGTGAGAGTTTTTCTTATGGATCCCACTGTGAGGACATATTCATGGAAACGTGGAATGGAATAATAGTCAAGTCCAACAAAACTCATGGAAGTAGCTAACACAGCTTGATTATGAAAGGACAGCTCTTCTGCCAGAGAGCTGATGCACTCAATAGTTATGCCTATCTGGACTTGTTTGATTTTCTAGATCCATCCAGTCTTGACAGCATCTGGGCATGTAGAAAAACTCTCACTCCGGTCTTGATAGCAGCAGATGTCATCCATTCCTTCCACAGACTCTCTTGTCATCTCGCCTCTGTATCTCTTTACTTCTGGCCATGGAACTTTCTCCCCTACTCATTTAATATCCCACCTCCTGCTAGTATTTCCTACTGAATGCGAGTCTACAAAATTCACTGAGACAGGGACCTGTTTTAAAAAGATGCATTAAAAATATAATTAAATGTAATTGTCTAGATAAAAAGTCAATTTCCAACAGCTTAAAAATTCCATTCTAGATAATCAATGATGGCTGTAAGTTGTAAGTTATGTATCATTTATTCAGTTGAACAAAAAAATTATTATCAATTATTAATAACTGTATATTGACACATGTTGAGAGACATGATATCATGGTGTTTCAGAGAACAGACTCTGGAGACAGACTGGATTTGAAGGCTGACTCTGCCACTTTTAGCCCTGTGAGCTTGAGAAAGTTACTTCCTTGTACTGTATCTCAGATTTGTCATCTGTAAAATGGGGATAATTATGTTAGTTCGTAGGATTATTGTGAATATATAACAAATTAGTGTATGGAAAGCATCTAGAGAATAGTTGGTATAAGGTAAACACCCGAAGATATAATAATTATTACAATATACCTACACAATGTCATTAGACCAGCTCTAACAAAAACCAGAAAAATGATTTATAGATTTTTTTTAGGCTGACCAATCAAGCTTACATCTAGATCCATAAACAAATAAGTGCTTAAGAGTCATATTAAGTCTATGCAGTATGCCTGGACTTATACCAAAAAAAAGCAACAACATAAAAGCATTTTCTGCAAGTCTTGCCCAAAAATAAACAAGCAAAAAGAAAATGCATTTATTTTAAGATTTTAAGCTGGGGAAAGTGGCTCATGTTTATAACCCCAGCACTTTGAGAGGCACAGATGGGAAGATCATTTGAGCCCAGGATTCAACATCAACCTGGGCAACATAGCAAGAACTCATCTACAAATAGTAATAATAATAATTGTCATGATTATTATTATCATCTGTGTGTGGTGGTGCATACCTAAAGTCCCAGCTACTCAGGAGACTGACGCATGAGGATTGCTTAAGCCCAGGAATTAGAAGCTGTGGAGAGCTGTGACCATGCCACTGCTCTCCAACTTGGACAACAGAGTGAGTTCATGGCAGAGAGAGAGAAAGAGAGAGGGAGGGAGAAAGGGAGGGAGGGAAGAAAGGAAGGAAAGAAAGAAAGAAAAGGATTTTATTGTGGTAGGAGGAGCATGGATTTGACTTCAGAAGAATTATCTTCTACCTCTGAGATTTTCATTTATAAGTGGCAAGATCTTCTGTGCCTCTGTTTTTTATTGCAAAAACAATACTGCTAACAACAGCAACTTCCCAAATTTGTCACAACAATAAATGAGATAAGATCATAACAACACGTCGTACCTTGTAAATCACTATCTACTTCTAGTGGTTATTGTTTTGTTTCTCAAAAAGCATTTTTAAGCACTGGTAAATTAAGTTTAGCCTATAGCTGCCTCCCTACATGTTTTAAGTTCAGTCTAAAGGTTTCTCTGTACATGGTAAACTGTAAACTAACTGAATGTGTGAACACTCTGTGACTTTTCTTTTGCCAATCACCAAGTTTTGGCCAATCAGTGGCGGGCAATTGTTCAAACCATGTTCAAACAAGACAAACACCAAGCTGTAACCAAGTCAGCTGTTTCTGTAACCCCTTCTGTTTACTGTCATTCACTTGCCTTTTTCTGTCCAGAAATCTTTTTCCACTACATGACTGTGCCAGTGTCATTCTGAGCCTACTCTGGTTTGGGAGGCTGCCCGATTTACAAGTTGTTCTTTGCTCATTTAAACTCTGTTCATTTGTCTAAGATTTTTCTTTTAACAGCACCAATTTAAAGCATTATGTTTGATAGCACAACTTTGTGCCAAGCAATCTGATATTGTGATAGATGTTTCTAGTCCTTATACTATGATTTCCATAACTATCTGTCCACAAAAACATCACTTTTTGCACTTAAAAATTGTTTAAAATATTTTTATGTTATTTATTTATTTTTAAGCCCAGACTTCTCTGCCACTATACGATGCACTCATGTAACCAAAAACTATTTGTATCCCCCCTAAAACTATTGAAATAAAAAGAAAAAATGAACCCCAAAATGTCATTATCTCTGCTTTACAGATTGGGAAATCTGTGGTTCAAGAGATTAAGGAGTTCCCAAAGTTATACAACTGTTAAGTGAAACCAAAATTTAAACACAATTCTTCAGATTCTAAAATCTAGATTCTTTCAATTATATGAAAACATCCTCTGTATTGCACCTCCTTCCTAGTACAATTGACCAGACACAGGTCTAAAACAGTATTTCCTCAGAGACTGTATAGTCATTTTAGAGACAGGAATTACATATTTTTAGTAATTAGCAAATAACACCCAATCACATGAGGGAGTATGTATTTATCGATTATAATAACTCTAACTGCTATAACAAAGAAACCCTAAAACTTAAAGTTTTACCTCAAAGAAATGTATTTCTCACTCATTTAACAACACAATGTATATATTCCCAAACCATGAGCAATGCCCTTCACTGTGGTAATTTATGGAGTCAAGTTCCTTTTACCTTGGGATTCTGCCTTCACTTTGGGCCTTGGAGTACTCTGCTTAGAGACAGCAGAAGGGGAGAGACCCAGTGTGCTTCTCAAGAAAATTTTGGTTCAAAGCAACACTTCTCATGTATGCTTCTACTTTATAGGCTATAGTTGGTCATGGGATCACACCAGCCATGAGAGGAACTAAAAGATATAACATCTAGGGGAGCAGTCACCCCCAGCAACAATTCTACACTATAAAAGAGAGCGTGTGGGAAGAAGTATCAGCCGTAGTTGCCAAATGATGCTACATATCATAGTGATAGGGGCTTATAATTCCCTAAAAACCTCTAGGGTCAACTGGGTTTTAGGATTCAAACATTGCTAGATGTAGAAAGATAATACAGTCCCTGTACCATATTATATGTAACACCCACATTCAAGACTAGAGAAGTCACCTATTATCAAGCATAGTAATATTTCTGTAGTGAAACGAATATGCACAATAAAACATGATAAATAAAATAAATAATAATCGGCTGAGTACAGTGACTCATGCTTGTAATCCCAACACTTTGGGAGGCTGAGGCAGGAGAATTGCTTGAGACCAGGAATTGGAGATCAGCCTTGGCAACATAGCAAGACCTTGTCTCTACAAAACAATAAAAAAAAATTAGCCAGGTGTAGTGACATGTGCCTGTAGTCCCAGTTACTTGGGAGGTGGAGATGGAGCTCAGTGGTTTGAAGCTGCAGTGAGCTATGATTCCACCTCTGTACTCCAGCCTGGGCAACAGAGTAAGGCCCCATCTCTTAAAAATATTTAAAAATTAGCTAGGCACTGTGGTTCTCAATTGTAATTCCAGCACTAACTTTGGGAGGCTGAGACTGGAAGGTGAATTGAGCCTAGGGGTTCAAGACCAGCCTAGGCTACATAGCAGAGACCTCATCTCTACAAAAAACGAAACCAAAAATTTAGCAGGGTAGGGTGGTATCACCCTTTAGTCTCAACTACTCAGGAGACTGAGGCAGAAGGATTGCCTGTGTCCAGGAGGCCCAGGTTGCTGTGAGCTTTGATAGTGCCACTGCACTCCAGACTGGGCCAAAGAGTGAGACCCCTGACTCAAAAAAATAATAAATATAAGTAAATACAGAAATTATGTTAATAAATTAAACCTTATAAATAATGAAAATATAAATTATCTCTTATCCATTGAAGTTACAAAAAGGGTTTTCCAGAAACATACAAAGATGAACAAATTTTTAGATTTCTGAACTGCTGATAAAAAATTGTGCATTTGCATCAGGACTACAGATACAATAACAACATAAGGGAGGCCATTGCTAGTTTAAACTATAGTGTGTCCACATGTCTCTTTGAGCTATGGGCGCCATGTTTCCTGACTCTGGCCCCCTCTCCTACCTTGAAGAAGTCAATCTCTTCTCTCCCTGTCTCTCTCTCTCTCATTTGCTTTCTAAATAAACTATATTTTCCAATCTAAAAAAAACATAAGGCTCTCGGTGCTGCCAGCAGCTTGTAGAAGAGATCCTACTCAGGCGAGAGAAAGTCAAATATACCTGGCCAACTACCATGTGCCTTAGCTCCTTAACAAGCTAAATGTTTTGCTCTTTTTATATTTCTACATGCAATGAGTTATTAGGCCAATGATAGAATAAGTACTTAACCATTTGTTACATACACCGAATAGCTGCTGCATGGCATTTCGATGCACTGACAACACGAATAGATGAACTGACACTTTGATCATCAAAACGTCCTTCTCACTAAGCTCTAGTCGTCACCCATACTTACTTTTAAATGAGTCATAAACCTTTTAACCCAGAAGCAAAACAGCTTAGCCTAGCTTAGTGGTAGAGATATTCCAATTTTGAGTGTTGTACATTCAAATAAGGGATAATTTATGCATTCACTTATGCTTTTTAAAAACCGCCTATAAAGCTAAGCAACTCTAAACATTCTCTGTGACCCAGGACATTTCCAATGCCAAAATTTTTAAGTCAGGTGCTAAATGCAGGTGACCACACAAAAATACCTAACATTGCTGTGACTTAATAATTATGAGTTTTACTCTTGAATGATTCAATTCTGATAATGGTTAAATCTGGTGATATGACCTTGATGTTAATTTTTTTATTATATAAATATAATTTTATATATATTTAATTGTATATGTATATATTTATTTCAAATACAGGTCAGTTAACTTTCTCATGATTCAAGCTATGCTTTACAATCTCCTGGGTTCTAACAAAAGCACTAACCTCAGGCAATTTGGAAAAAGCTTTGTTGCATGATAATGGGAACTTGAACGGCACACTTACAAAAACCTGATATTTATTTAAATAGCATCATGAATAAAAAACTGATAGATTGCAATATTCATCTCATGACAAAAGACTAGTTGAAAATGCTGTAAAACCTAAAAATAATGCATTTTAATTTCCCTAACAGCTTGAAGCAAAATTGTATGTTTTAAAATTAAAACCATATAGGACATTGACTGGTAGGTCTTAATTCAAATAATGAGACTCTATGTGATCTAGTATTTCATATTAAATCCAAGACATTAGCCCAAATATTTTATGGTATAAAAAACAAATAATGACAGCTTATATAGTTCTCTCTCAATTTGTCATCAAATTTTTTTATCAGTGTAATGATAATATCGTATATAGAAAGAATGTGACCTTATGACAAGAAGCTTGAAGACTCATGATTTCATCTGCAACAAATATAAAAACACTGGTTTGCCCAAAATTGACTGAACTGAGTGTCAGAAGACAGGTCTTATAAATACCAAAGCTAATCATACAGTTGATTTTGGGCAAATGACCTCTTTTCTAACTGGCAAGTCAAAGGGATTGAACTTACTGATAACAAGTATCCATTTCAACTCTAACATTCTATAGTTTCAAGTAAAATTACTTTGGGAATAGAAATGCATGTACCAGAAAAGGTACAGAGAGGATCTCGTGGCTTCTGATTCAAGTCACTCATGTGCTGAGAACAGTTCCCTTCCGGAATGACTTCATCACAGTTGTCAGGTACAGGTTTTTATGGTTCCACCACGCCTATGTGCCAAAGAAAAGTTGCACCAGATGGGTTCAAAAGGCAAGGAAGATTTTATTCAAGGCTATTGCAATAGGAAAGAGACATTGAGTTCAACTCTGCAAAAGCAAAGAACTGGAGAATTTTTGATCCCTGAGGTGAATGGGAAAGTACTGAAGGACAACAGAGAAAGAGTTGGTCAGAGTGATTAGGCCTTCTGCATTTGCTAATTAGTGCTTATCAAAGTTAGAATCATACCCTTCCATAAAGATTCAGGGATACAAGCCATATCTTTTTTGGTGATTATATTTCAAAGGGATGATTCCCATGTCCTTGAGACTCCCTGGGTTTCAAAAAGGTGAAGAAAGAATTTACAATTGCAAGTTTTCAAAGTAAGCACTGTAAAAGAAAAGTGAGGTCAGGAGTCTATCATCAGGAAGAAAGCTGTCTAAAATGTAGCCAAGTTGAGGGGATCATTAAGACCAGCTTGGTGATGGTGCAATTGTAAACCCAACACTGTGGATTGGAGAAGGCCAAACAGGGATTTCCCCAGAGGACAATAAGATCTTAAATTGAACCCTACTGATGTCCAAATGTTCACAGATAGCACTGGGCACTTGCCCCAAGCACCTTATATAAGCAGATTATTTACCAGCATTTCTCTAGTGCCCAGCAGGTACCAGTCACACAGTCATAGTTACATAAAAGTCATAGTTAATGTGCTAGAACTAATCTCTGTGAATCAATTCTTGAAGAAAAATGTTCCTTTGACTTCTCATCATCATTAACAGAGAATTTCTGACCATCCACAAGTGTACAAGGCTTCCACTCTGTTTCTCCCTCATCTGCAAACCACAATGACCTCAAAAGCAAGAATCTATTACCTCCAGCTCCAGAATCTATGGTTGAGAAGATGAACCATAGAGTCAGAAAAGGCCTAGTTCCAGTTTCAGCTCTGTGGCACAGTGACTACTTGACCTTGAGTAAGTTTCTTAACCTTCAGAAATCTGTTTCCAAATCTTTTCAAAAGAAATACTAGTACCTATTTCATAGAGTTGTTGTGAAGGTTAAATAAAACATGCGTGGAAAGAAAGAACTCAGAGAAGCAACCTTACACAGAGTGAGCATTTAATACTTATTGGCTTGTTTATATTGTGAGGGATTTTCTTATAAGAGACTTGCTGATAACTTGTTGAATTAATAAATGAAAAAATAAATAGTTACCAAACTGAGTGATATTTTAACTCTATTACTGTTTATATACTAGATAGTTGAACTATAAACAGAGAAGCAGAGAAGTAGACAAGTTTGCCTTCACCAAGACACAATATAGTCAAACATGTCAAGGAGTACATCTTTAGAGAAAATTAATAAAATAAAAGTAAACAGAATAGACATTTACAACAAAACACCACATTAAATTTTTTACTACTTCATGAAATTAATAAATGAACACAAAGCAATGCTATCTGATTAAAATTTTTCCAACTATGAATAAGTATTTGCTTAGTTGCTGGAAATGTGATCACACTAAAATTTATATTACTTTCCTTTTTCATTTACCTAACGAGAACAATAAAACTTGGTATAGTATATTGTCACCCTCAGTTGAAAGATATGTTGTTAGTAATAGGAGTTCTTAATTAGAAATACTCAATGGTCTTTCAAAGATGCGGTACCAGACCATTCTCATCCTTCTCTGTGTGTCTCTGGCAAAATCTCCAAAAAGCATTCATCTTGAATGATCATTTTGGGGGGAAGGTTGGAATGGGGGTCTTATGGTAATTTAAGTCAATTGCATAAAACAGTGTCCCATTTAAAATGAAAATCTGAATGGAAAAAAATAGAAGGTATTTCTGTTTGGGAGAGCCCTCTACATCAACAATTCAACAAGTCTGACATAGGAAATGTGTTAATGGATCAAAAAAGAACAGAAATATGCTTGAGAGAGGATGTCAACAATAGATCTGTCTATATTTTAATTAGGGAAACTTAATATCCCACAGCTTATGTTCAAAGTTTTTCTCATTATGATGCACTGCTTCTCAAAAAGTTGTAAAGCATTTCTCTGAATGTTTGTTAAAAAGGATATCTATAGAGATATAAAGGAGATTCATACATTGAAAGACATTTTCAACTGGGAATTTAATGCTTTTATTATGAAAATGTTCACTGCAATAATGTCCACCATAATAATTAATAAGGGACCAAGAATAGCGATATGATGTCAATTCTTTAGATACTTAAATTGTTGTCCATTTTTGTATTTTCCTCTACCGTTAATTTTTTTTTAATTAAAAGAATAGTCTATTCCACCAATCTCTGGTTCAGTTTTTTGTTGTTGTTTTTCTTCTCTGACTATTGCTTCTTCAACCCAATCCAATCAGGCTTTTACCCCACAACACACAAAAACTAAATTTGTGACCTCTATGCTCTTAAATCCTATGGTCAGTTTTCAAATAATTTAACCTATCTGTAACAATTGTTCCAAATACAATCGCCTCTACTTCATGTGGCTTTTAGGACCTCAGGTTTTCATTTTTCCCTGCCTTTCTGAGCATTTTCATCTCCATCTTCTTATCTAGTTTTTCTTTATTTTCTTCAGCCATCCAATGCTAAAGAGCCAATGAACTAAATTTTGGTATGTCCTCTCTTTTCCAACTATATGCATTCTTTTGGTGATCTTATCCAGGACAAAGCATGTAAATATATATTTATAATACCATAAAATTATACCTTCAGCCCATATAATTCCCCTACATCCCAGGCTTATAGACCAACTACCTACTCAACAAATTAACTTAAATTTCCAATAGGTAACTTAAAATTAATTTCTCTAAGACTCTGAAAGTGAGCACCAAGTTTGCTTTTTTAATAATATTGTACGGTACCGCTAATAGCAATCATCATCCTCATAATTACACAGGTAAAAATGTATTTGTCTTCTCAAAATAATTAACATGTAAATTAGCAGTACACTGAGATATCATAAGGTTGGCATATATTCAAAATCTGACAACATACTATCTAGTAGTGGGACAGCTGAGAAAAGATGGACACTCTCATACATTTCTTGTGGCAAGGCAAAGTGATACAAACTTTGTGAACGATATTTTGATTTTTTTTAATTGCATTTTTAGCAGATCAATATCCCTGAACAACATAGACTTAAAAGATTTTCAACAAGGTACTAGTAAACTGAATTCAATAGCACATTTTAAAAGTCAATTATTATGATAAAGTGGAATTTATCCCACGGATACAAGGATGGTTCAATATATGTATATCTATGACTGTGATATATCACATTAACAGAATGCAAGGCAAAACGATCTGCTCATCTCAATAGATGAAAAAGAAGCATTAGACAAAATTCAATGCCCTTTCATGATAAAACAAATCAATCATAACAAATTAAGTATAGAAATAATATACCTCAACACAATAAAGTCCATAGGTGATAAGCCCACAGCTAGTATCATATTTGACAGTAAAATGTTGAAGGCTTTTGATCTAACATCAGGCGCAAAACAAGGATGCTTACTCTTAACACTTCTATTCAATATAGTAGAGATTTTCTTCAACTTGCAATGTTCTTCAACTTATTATGTCCTGGTAAACCCATAAGTTAAAAATATTGTAAGCTAAAATGTGTTTACTACATCTAATCTACTGAAAATTTTAGTTTAACATAGCCTACCTTAAGCATTCTCAGAATGCTTATATTAGCCTATTTTGGGGCAAAATTAAAACAAGGCCTATTTTATTTTTTAAAAAGTGTTGGATATATTATACAATATATTGAATACTGTACTAAAATAAAAAACCAGAATGGTGGTATGAGTTTTTAAAGTACAGATTTTCCTGAATGTGTACCACACTGGCATCATCATAAAATTTTTTAAAAATCATAAGTTAGACCATCTTAAGGCAGGAAGCCTCTTTACTGGAAGTCCTAGTCAAAGCAATTTGGTTGGGATCAGTGGCTCAGCCTATAATCCCAGCACTTTGGGAGGCGGGGCGAGTGAGTTGCCTGACCCCAAGGGTTCAAGACCAATCTGGGCAACTTGGCTACACCTCGTCTCTAAAATAAATTTTAAAAATTAGCCGGGCATGGTAGCGCACACCTGTATTTTCAGCTGCTTGGAAGGCTGAGAAGGAAGAATCACCTGAGCCCAGCAGGTCAAGGCTCACACCATGAGTGTGCCACTGCACTTCAGCCTGGGTGACAGAGTGAGACTCCAACTCAAAAAAAAAAAAAAAAGTAATTTGACAAGAAAAATAAATAAAAGACATGCAAATTGGAAAAGAGGAAGTGATATTGGCCTTGTTTGCAGATTACATGATCTTATCTACAGAAAAGCATAGAGACACCACCAGAAACTCTTAGAACAAATAAACTAGTTTAGTAAAGTTGCAAGATACAAAATCAACATACAGAAATCAATTGCAGGACGGACATGGCGGCTCACACTGAAATCTCAACACATTGGGAGACTGAAGCAGGAGGATTTATTGAGTCTGGGAGTTCGAGACCAGCCTGGCCAACACAGCAAGACCTTATCTCTACCAAAAAATAAAAATTACATTAACCAGGTGTGATGTTGTATGCCTCTACTCCCAACTATTTGGCAGGCTGAGGAAGGAAAATTGCTGAACTCAGAAGGTCAAGGCTGCAGTGAGTCATGATGGTGCCACTGCATCCCAACCTAAGCAACAGAATGACACCTATCTAAAAAAGAAAAGAAAAAAAAGTTCATTTTTATAACAACAAAATATCCGGAAAAAAAAATAAGGAATACATTTAACCAAGGAGATGAAAGACCTATACACTAAAAATTATAAAACACTGATAAAAGAAATTGAAGAGCAAACAAATAAATGAAGAGATATCATGTTTATGAATCAGAAGAATTAATATCGCTAAAATGTTCATACTACCCCCAAACAATCTGCAGATTCAATGCAATCCTTATCAAAATTTCAATAACATTTTTCAAAGAAATAAAAAAATTGAATTAAATTAAACTTGTTTAAACCACAAAAAATCCTGAATAGCCAAAGTAATCTTCAGCAAAATGAACAAAGCTGGGGGCATCACACTATCTGACTTCAAAATATACTGCAAAACACTCATTATCAAAACATTATGATACTGGTATAAAAGCAGACATGTGGACTAATGGAATAGAACAGAAGGCACAGACATAAACCCACACATTTATGGCCCATTGGTTTTTGACAAATGTGGTAAGAACACACAATGGGGGAAAGCATATTCTCTTCAATAAATATTATTTTTAAAACTGGAAGATCCACATACAAAATAATGAAATTAGACCCTTATGTCCCACTGTGTACAAAATCAACTCAAAATAGACTACAAGATCTGAAACTATAAAACTACTAGAGAAAAATCACTGGGGAAAAGCTCCATGAGATTTACACAGGCAATCATTTTCTAAATATGACCCCAAAAACACAAACAACAAAAGCAAAAATAGACCAATGTAATTTCACCATAATAAAAAGCTTCTGCACAACAAAAGCATCAGGGTGAAGAGACAACTTACAGAATCAGAGAACATAATTGCAAACCATACATCTGCTTAGGGATAGATATCCAAAGTATATGAGAAACTCAAATAAATATCAAGAAAATAAGCAGCCTGGTTAAAATGTGGACAAATAATTTAAATAGATATTTCTCAAAAGAAAAAATACAAATGATCAACAGGCACATGAAAAAATGTTCAACATCATCAATCATTAATTTGCAAGAAATGTATATTAAAACCACAATACAATATCACCTCACACCTATTAGAATGGCTATTAACAAAAAGATGAAAGGCAAATGTTGATGAAAATGGGAAGAAAAAGGAAGGTTTGGATACGCTCGGTGAAAATGCAAATCAGTACAACCATTATAGAAAACACTATGGCGGTTCCTCAAAAAATTAAAAATAGAACTACCATGTAACCAGCTATCCCACTACCAGCTATATATATATACCAAAGAAATAAAATCAGTATGTTGAAAAGATAGCTGCATTCCCATATTCATTGCAGCATTACTCACAATAAATAAATTAGAGAACTAACTGGTGTTCATCAATGGATGAATGGGTAAAGACAGTGTGGCCTATATACACAATGGGATACTAACCAGTCCTAAGAAAAGAAAGACATCTTGTCATTTGCAACAACATGGTTGAACCCAGAAGCCATTGTGCTAAGTGAAATAAGTCAGTCACAAACACTGTATGGTATAGTTTATATGTATAATCTTAAAAAGTTGAACACATAGAAGTAGAAAGTAGAATGTTGGTAGGAGGGGCTGGGAAGATTGGGGAATTGGACAAATATTAGTCAAAAAATACAGAATTTCACATACAGAGTAGGAATTTCAAGTGTTCTATTGCACAACATGGAGACTATACTTAATGACAATGTATTGTATTTTGAAAATCACCTAGAGTTTCATGTTCTCACTACAAAGAAAGATAAGTAAATAAGGTAATGCATGTGTTAATTAACTTGGTTTACCTATTCCACAATATTTATATAATTTAAAACATCGTGTGTGCATAAAAATATATTTAATTTATATTTGTCAGTTAAATAAATGAAATTTTTAAAAAATTGAGTCCTACATTTTTATTTACCCTTTGACCCAGAAATTTGATTTCTAGAAATTACTTTGAAGATATATTTCCAAAATGAAAAATATATATGCACAAAATTTTTCATTGTAGCATTTTTTGTTGTTACAAGATATTGGAAACAACCTAAATGTCCATGTCCAGAAATAAATTAAGCTAAGATTCATGCTCCCAATGGAGTATCCACAGCTCTACAGACGAATGGGAGACTCTCTACCAACAGATGTAAAATGATTTCCCACATATATTGTTAAATTAAAAAGCAATGTGCTATGGTGTAAGTATAATTTACTGTGTCTTAGATAGGAAAAAGTGAATAAGGCATATGCATGTATTAGCTTACTTTTGCAAACAAACAAAAAAAAACAGGGATAATAAACTTGATAGTAATTTAATTGGCTACCTCTAGGGAGTGGGTGGGAATTAGATGGTAGGAAATAGTTATTTGAATAGTTTTGACTTTGAATATCATGTTCATGGTTTGCATATTCAAAAATAAATTAAATCAAAATTAACTGGATCAGACTAAAACTGAATACAAATGGAAACAAATAAGTTATACCGTGTATCAAATGGATTATATAACCATATCAGGAAAAATTAATCTAAATACTATATTATTATGAAAACGTTACTTTGATTATTTACCCCTTACTTGAAAGACAATGAAAATGGCAAAGAAATCTTTAATTTAAGATATGTCCCGATAGTGATATATTCTAAAACTATTTTATGTATATCATGATATTCAGCCAATGATTAAATATATTGACATTTCTTGTTCCTAGACTTCTCACTCTGGAAGAAGGAAAACATAAATTAAGTACGTGAGAAGGCAAAAACAAACAAACAAAACCTCTGTGGCTGAAATTGAAAGAAGAGTTCTCCCTAGGAACTCATTAAACTATTGAAAAAGTAATAATAATCTAATTTTTGTCCAATGAAATCATCCAGAAGCAATAAGCATGCCCGTGTCCAGACCTTATTTTCTAAGTATCCTTCTCCATTAAAGGGAGCCGAGGATCCTGGTTTCAGGATGTGATCGGTACTAGGACAGGGAAAGTACTAATGAATGAGTGTAGAGCTTTACCTTCTAGAATCTGATTATTTCTTTTCTCCATCACCGCTTAGATGATTAGATTTGTTTCCCTTCTTCCATTCTTGTCCCATATTTTCTATTCTTAATACAGCAAATACAGTGATCTTGTTAAAATGCAAGTTCAATTATGTCCATCAAAAAGCCCCAGTATATATTTGCAGCTCTGTCAAAGCCAAAGTCCTTTGAGGACCTCTAAATCCCTAGAATCAGGTCCTACATTCTCCCCCTTGCTCAGTTACTTCCAGCCTAAGTGGCCACCCTGTTGCTTCTCAAACACACCAAGAACACTCTCACCTCAGGGCCACTATACATGCTGCTCCTGTTAATTCAGCATGCTCTTCCTCCAGATATCCAAATGGCTGTCATCTTCACCTCCATAATTTCTTGACTCATCATCATTTTCTTAGTTAGGTCCTTTTTGGTCACTCTATTTAAAAGCCCATCCCTGTCTCATCTTTCTTCATTGTTATATTTGTTGTCTCTTCTAGGTATCACTTTTTTTTTTTTTTTTTTGAGTTGGAGTCTCTGTCGCCCAGACTGGAGTGCAGTGGCTGCTCCTGGCCACCGCAGCCTCGACCCGCTGGGCTCCGGCAATCCTTCCGCCTCAGCCTTCCAAGCAGCTGGAACTACAGGCGTGCGCTACCACGCCCAGCTAATTTTTGATTTATTGTAGAGATGAGGTTTCGCCAAGTTGCCCAGGCGGGTCTCGAACCCTCGGGCTCAGGCAATCCACTCACGTCAGCCTCCCAAAGGCGTGGGATTACAGGCTGAGCCACCAAGCCGGCTTGGGTATCACTTTCTATTTTACTAATATTTATTTTCTGTCTATCCCACTAGAATGTACACTCAACAAATCTGTTTTGTTGATTGCTGTCGCCCCAGAGCTTAGACACTCAAATATTTCTTTACTTAATTAAGCAACAGAGTAGCCAAAAGCATAAAACTGTGTAAGACAAAAAAAAAAAATAGTATCTACATATAGTATACCATAAAATATGCATTATATATTATCTATAAATTAGAAATAAAATGAGCTTTTGAGTTTGCATAAAGGAGACACTATATAGCTGGGGTAATACTGGAAGATTACAAACTGAGCTGGGTCTTGACAGATAGGAACTAGAAAAAAACTGAGTATGGATGGAAAGGAAACACTATATGGAAAATTCACTGTTTACATTTTTTAAAATTTTTTCATTTTTTTTGAGTAGGGGCTTTGCTCTGTCACCCAGGCTGGACTGCATTGACCCAATCGTGGCTCACCACAGCCTGGGCTCAGAGAAATTCCTCTGCCTAAGCCTCCCAAGTAGCTGGTACATGCCACCATGCCTGGCTAACTTTTTTTTTTTTTTTAATTTTTTTGTAGAGACAAGTTATCACTATGTTGCCTACGCTTGTTTTGCTCCTGGACTCAGGTAATCCCCTCATCTCAGGCTCCCAAAGTACTGGGATTACAGGTGTGAGCCACCATGCCTGGCCCACTGCTTATATTTTGAAAAAAATTAAATTATTTTGAAAATATAATCCTTCAAAGATATTAACTTCAAAATAAATTGAAAATGATTCTATCAATTATCTTCTCACACTCAAATCATCCAAACACCATTACTACAGCTCATGGGGTGGGGAAACAGAAAGTAGCCACTAACGCCAAAAACGTTGAACATTCACTACTCCTTTGTAAGTATTCAACCAGGAAAAGTAATTTAAATCAAAGATCTATAATATAAGAAATAAGTGTAAGTATCTTCAACCATGGTTTATGAACTACACTAAACCAAAAGGCATTTTCTGATGTCATGTCACATTTTTTCTCATTGTAGATTTGATCACTGAATTCTTTTTCTCATAACATGGGAGAAAAAAAAATGATAGGAATCATGTCACTACCCTCCCCACTCCACACTTTTGTAGAATTTTAAACAATTAATCTGGAAGACCTTTGGTTAAAATACCCTTTAAAGGATGTGAGAACATTTTATCACTCACTATGCAATTAATTATTTTTTTCTCTATCTTTCAAGAAAAAATGTAATTAGGGAAGTGAGATTGTTACATACTTTTCTTAAGCAAGCTACTGGGGATGTCTGCAAAATAAATTATACATACTGCAGATAGCATTTGGAAAACACTGAAAAAAAATCACCCTTTGTCCAGTATGTGCCCTTGTTTGCTGTTCAACAAACAAAGAAGAAACTCCTGGTCAAAGCTGACTCAGACGCTGTTATGAAGATGTGATGAGTTAGTACTATAGTTCATTAATTCATATTCCAAAGAGATAAAATCAGAAGTTCATCTCACCTATCCAGAAGTCATCTAGTTATGCACACAGAGTTTGGCTGTGCTTGTGACCAGACACCTCTGTGTCACCTCTCAACCTCCATGGGAGATCAGCCAGTGAGGAATTCGGAACTGCTGAGACACATAAAGAAGATATCCCCTCTGGCAGAATGCTAAAAATCAATGGTTGATCTCTAAAGTTGCTTAGAATTGTCTTAGATAGAAAATGAGTATATAGTACACTAATATTCTAATTGGCTTCTTTCTCTCAGTATCCGAAAACTTTCCATTTTCATTTTTACAAAGAATTAGTATAAGACTTTGTCCACAGAAGGGAGTTATTCTTAATTTTGGAAATTTTAAAGCAATGCAAAATTGCATCATCACAACCAATTATATCACACAGCATTACAATTACTTGTTTACTTACCTGTTTTAACACCTGCCTATGACCAACTCACAGGCTAAGATTAAGACTTGTATCTTATGAGTCTTTACATTGTGCTTGACAAAACATTAGTTAATAAATGGCATCTAATAAACATTTTTTGGAGGAATACACAAAACTAAGATCATCGAATCTGTGAATGATATAGAGCTTTGGAAATGGGCATCTCATGCATTGAGGGCAAAATCAATAATCCCAATTATCTCTAAAATTAACCCAAAATCTGATTAAATGGCATTTTCAAATCTTCTATTCAGATTTTTTAATAAAGTACCAAATATAGGTAGGTCTGGGGAAAAAAGTGACTAAACTGTAATTCACAAAGAATTACAGGAATTATAGCACCCAACAAAATGAGCCAGTGTGAAACAGCTGCTTTGGGAACTCAGTCAGGGTTGTGGATGTGGTCAAATGCCCCAGGCCCTGGTGACATCAGAAACCACCCTGTCTTCACCACCAGAACCCACACACCAGGCCACACACAGAGGCTGCCATTCCTTCTTCATTTTAATGGGAAAAGAACATTTTTAGCTCTACAGGAGGAAGAGACTGGATATTGAAAAGTTGTAGCTATGACAAAGAGGCAAAGGGCAAGGATTATTCAGAGAAAGTGCAAAACGTCCCAGAGGAAGCAAAAAAAATGAGAGGGAGGCACAGCTGCAACAAATTAAAAATAGAAACAGGAATTCTCTGGTGAGAAAATATCTGCCTCCTGATGGAGCTAGAATCTTTCTAAAAAGCAGCATTCTGGAATCTTCCAGGGAATTTCAGCATTAGAGAATGGCCCTATAAAAAGTAAAATAATTGAAGATTAATTACAATACATATATTAGAAACCTGGAAAAAATAAACAAACAATGACATGGAATAAGCAAAATGAGCTTCTGTTAAGTCTCTGGAAGATTTTGAACTGTACTTGAACTAAACCAATACAAGAAACACCTTTCGGGAAGGAAAGAACACACTTGTTGTGAAGGGGAATCTCCTGAAATCTGCTTAGGATTTTAAAAATGAAGCTAATGATTTGTGGCAGAAATTGGAAGAAGAATAAATAGATACAAGAGAAGCCCAGAACTCCCACGCCCAGCTCAGTAGAAGCTAAGAGATTGGACATAAGATATTTGACAATTAAGTTCACGAACTCATCCAGGGAAAAGTGCTACATACCTCTGCTGAATGTTACTACTATTACCTTCAGTATTCTCCCTTTGGAAATCTATGCACCAACGCCAGCACCTAGTTCACACATCAAAGCAATTTTGGAGCATTCTTTTTCTGGAATGACCATTAGAACTGTCACCATATTACCCTTGATGTCCTGAATGTCATCAAAATATCTTCCTTTCAATATTTCCTTTACCTCTTGGTAAAGAAAAAGTCCTTGGGTGCCAGATCAGGTGAGTAGGGAGGTTATTCCAATATCGTTATTTGTTTAATATCTAAAAATACTCCCTCACAGACAGTGCTGTGTGTGCTGGTACATTGTTGTGATACAAAAGCTCCTTCAGGACCTTTTTAAAAAAAAAATTTTTTATTTTAAAGATGTGGCATACATTTCAGGATTAGGTAGACAAGTGGTCATTGTACAGGTAAAGTTTGGGCCTACCTTTGGCCCCCACTATGCCTGGTTTGAGATCAAGTACCCTTATTAATGTTATATGCCCCCCACCCCAACTCCTTCCCCTGGGCAGTTTCCAGCTACTGCCAATCCCTTTCCTATAGTTTTATGATAAATGCTCAGGGTTCACTTATGAGTAACAACATATGATGCTTAGTTCCTTGTTTCTGTGATACATCACTATGATAGACTCTAAATCCATCCAAGTTGCTGTAAAGTTCATATGTTTGTCATTTATGGCTGTGTAATATTCCATTGTGTATATGTAGTACTTTTTTTTTAATCCAGTCCAGTTTCAGTGAGCAGCATGGTTGGTTCCATGTTTTTGATATTGTAAATAGTGCTGCAGTAAACATGTGTATGCAGGTATCTTTAATGTAGGGTAACCTAAGTTCCTCCCAATATATTCCCAGAGGGAGATTGCTGGATTGTAAGGAAGGTCAATTTCTAGTTCTTTTAAGAATTGCCACACTGTTTTCTTTAGAGGTTCAACTAATTTGCATTCCCACCAACAATGAAAAAGCGTTTCCTTTTCTTCACATCCTCTCTAGCATCTGTTGCTTTTTGTTTTATTAATTATGGTCATTCTGACTGGAGTTAGGTGATATCTCGATGTGGTTTTGATTTGCATTTCTCTGATGATTAGTGAAGCTGCATATTTTTCATGTGTCTGTTGACTGCTCATATGTTTTCTTTTGAGAAGTGTTTATTCATGCTTTTGCCCATTTTTAATGGAGATGTTTGGTCGTTTTCCTGTCAGCACGTTTGAGATCCTTGTAGATCCTAGATGTTAGACCTATGTCAGATATACAGATGGCAAATATTTTTCTCATTCTGTGGACTGTCTCCCCACTCTCTTGATGGTTTCTTTTGCTTTGCAGAAACTTTGTCTGATGAGGTCCCACTTATCTATGTTATCTCTTATGGCATGGGCTTTTGATCAGGAATTGGTTGCCTATTCCAATTTCTGTAAGGGTATCTAACTGTATTTTCTAAGATTCTTAAAGTTTGGGGTTTCACATTAAGGTCTTTGATCCATTTGGAGTTGATTTATGTGTATGTGATACGTAGGGGTCCTGTTTCATTCTTCTACACGTGGTCAGCCAATTTTCCCAGCGCCGTTTACTGAATAGGTTCTCCTCTCCCCAGTGGTTATTAGTGGAGGCTTTGTCGAAGATGAGTCAGTAGAGAAATTGAGGTTTTGCTTCCAGGATTTCTATCCTGTTCCATTGGTCTTTATAACTGTTCTTGTACCAATACCAGCTTGTTGTGATTATTGTAGCCTTATAATAAAGTTTAAAATATGGAAGTGTGATACCTCCCACTTAGTTTCTTTTGCTAAGGATTGTTTTGGCTATTCGTGGTTGTTTATGTTTCCAAATGAATTTCTGTATTATTGCTCCAGGTCTGAGAAGAATGAAGTTGGTAATTTAACGGGTATAACGTTGAATCTGTAGATTGTCTTTGGTAGGATGGACATCTTAACAATGCTGGCTCTTTCAATCCATGAGCATGGAATATTTTTCCATTTGTTTGTGTTATCTTTGACTTCTTAGAGCTGTGTTTTGTAGTTTTCATTGTAAAGATCTTTCACTTCTCTGGTTAGGAAGATGCTGAGGAATTTCACATTTATTTATTTATTTATTTATTTATTTATTTATTGGCTATTGTGAATGGAATTGTGCTTTTACTTGGTTCTCTTCCTGTTTATTTTTGTTGTATTAGAATGCAACTGTCTTTTGCACATTTATTTTGTACCCCGAGACTTTGCCAAAGTCTTTTTATCAGTGCAAGAAGGTTTTTGACTGTTTCTCTTGGATTTTTGAGGTATAGGATCATATTGTCAGCAAAAAGGGATAATTTGTCTTCTTCTTTTCCTATTTGGATACCCACTGTTTCTTTATCTTGATGATTGCTCTAGCTAGGATTTCCAATACTATATTAAACAGGAGGAATGAGAGTGGGCAGTCTAGTCTTGTTCCAGTTTTCAGTGGAAATACTTCCAATTTCTGTCCATTTAGTAATATATTGGCTATGGGTTTGTCATAGATGGCTCTTCCTGTTTTGAGGTATGTTTCCTCTGTGCTTAGGCGTTCAATGGTTTTTATCAAGAAAGGATGCTGGATTTTATCAAAAGCTTTTTCTGCATCATGTGTTTCTTTTTTTCACATCTGTTGATGTATTTAATTACATTTATATCCAGCCCTGCATCCCGGAGATGAAGCCTACTTGGTCATGGGGATGATTCTTGAGATGTGTTGTTGAATCCAATTTGCTAGAATCTTGTTGAGAATTTTTGCATCTATATTCATAAGAGATATTGGCCTGTAGTTCTCCTTTTTTGTTGTATCTTTACCCAGTTTGGGTATCAGTGTGATATTAGTTTTGTAAAATGATTTGGGGAGAATTCCATCTTTCTCAATTGCATGGAATACTTTCAATAGGATTGGTATCATCTCCTCCTTGTATGTTTTGTAGAATTCCACTGGAAATCCTTCTGGTCCAGGGTTTTTTGGGGTTTTTTTGTTTGTTTGTTTTTTGTAGGTAGATTTCTTATGACAGAGTCAATTTCCTGGGTTATTATTGGCTTATTTAGGGTCTCAATTTCTTCTTGTTTCGACACTGGGAAGTTGTGTGATGTTAGAAAGTCCTCCATTTCATTTAGGTTATCGAGTTTATTTTGATATAGGTGTCCATAGTAATCTCTGATAATCTTTTGTATTTCTCAGGGTCAGTTGTGATTTGATATTTTGAATTTCTGATGGTGTTTATTTGGGCTTTCTCTCTCTCTCTCTCTCTCTCTCTCTCTCTCTCTCTCTCTCTCTCTCTCTATCTCTCTTTGGTTATTCTGTCTAGGAGTCCATCAATCTTGTTTTTCCTTTCAAAGAACCAGCTTTTTGTTTCATTGATTTTTTTTTCTATGGTATTTTTGTCATCTATGTCCCATATTTGAGCTTTTACTTTGGTAATCTGAATTCTCCTGCTGAAGTTAGGGTTTTGGTGGTCTTGCCTTTGTTAGGTAACTTATTAGGCTGTCAACTTGTTCTCTTTCTGTTTTCTTGATGTATGTTCATAGAGTTACCCTCTTAGTACTGATTTCATGGCATTCCAGATTTTGGTAAAATGTTTCTTCATTTTCATTTGCTTCCAAGAATATTTTTAATTTCTGCCTGGATATCTGTGTTGACCAAGGAGTTGTTCAGCATTATGCTTTTAGTGTCCATGTCTTTGTGGGTTTGGGGAGAATTTTGTTGGTGATGATATTTATTTTTATTTCAATGTAGTCTGAAAAGGTACATGACAGTATTTCAATCTTGTGAAATTTGTTCATGCTTGATTTATGGTCAAGGAAGTGGTTAATCTTGGAGTATGTTTCATGTGGTGATGAGTAGAATGTATATTCTGTGGTTGTTGGGTGGAGTGTTCTGTGGGTATCTGCTAAGTCGATTTGGCCAAACATCAAGTTGAGGTTCCAGATCTCTTTGTTGATTTTTTGCCACGATGATCTATCTAGGGTTTTCAGTGGAGTATTTAAGTCCCCAGCTATGATAGTGTTAGAGTCAGTATATTTTTTTAGTTTACTTAGTAGCTGCTTTATAAAAGCTAGTGCTCCTGTGTTGGGTCCATATATGTTTAGGATAGATATTTCTTGTTGATGGATTGAGCCTTTTATCTTTATGTAGTGTCCTTTGTTATCTTTTAAAATTTTTGATAGCTTGAAGTTTGTTTTGTCTGATATTAAGATCACGACTCTTGCCTTCTTTTGTGATCTGTTGACCTGAAAAGTTGTTTTTCATTTTCTAACTTTGAGTCTGTGGGCATCTTTTGTGGGAGGTGTTTTTCCTGGAGGCAGCAAATTACTGGGTCATGTGTTTTCATCCAGGTGCCATTTTATATCTTTTCAGTGGTGCATTTAGTCCATTCACATTCAGGTTGATTATTGAAATGTGAGGGTTTGTCTGATTGTTTTGTTTTTGTTTAGTTTTGTATTCATATGTGTGTGTGTTTTCATTTTGGAGGTATGCAGTATATTCTGCAGCTTCTGTGTTTGTGATCTTGTGAAGTATATGTTCTTTCTGCTGTTTCTTTTTTCTTTTGTGTACAGCACCTTTTTAAACATCTCCTTCAGAGCTGGTCTTGAAGCAGCATATTCTCTTAGGGATTGGATGTCTGGGAAAGATTTTAATTATCCATCGTTGATGAAGCTTAGCTTGGCTGGGTAGGAAATTCTTCATTGAAGTTGTTTATCTTTGAGAACATTAAATATTGGAGTCCAATTCTTTCTGGTCTGTAGTGTTTCTACAGATAAGTCTGCAGAAATTCTGTTTGACCTTCCCCAGTAGGTAGTCTGACCTTTTTCCCTTGCTGCCTTTAGGATGATTTCTTTTATACCTTCTTTGTGTAGGCAAATTACTATGTGTCTGGGGGTTGGTTTTCTCATAAGATCTCTTGCAGGGGTTCTCTGGATCTCTTGTGCTTGAATAGCCATCTTTCTGACTGAATGAGGAAAGTTTTATTGAATGAACTCATGGAATGTTTGTTCCAAGATGTTTTCCATTTCTCTTTCTATTTTAGGTAGTCCAATTAGATGTAGGTTTGGTTTCTTGATAAAATTGCACATCTCTAGGAGAGTTTCCTCTTTCTTCTTAAATTTTTAAAAATATTTGTAATAGATTAGGTTAATTCCATATTTTCATATTCCAGCTTTGAGATTCTTGCTTCTGCTTGGTCAGTTCTGCATGTTTGTCAGTTTGTTACTTATTTCTTGGATGAAGTTCTTTATTTTGGTTATTTGTAAGTACACTTTCTTGAGCCTATCTATCTCTGTTGCCATTTCATTTAGCTTTATCCCTTGCATTTCTTGATTTTTATTCAGTCCATCCAATGATTCCCTGATCTCCAAAAGTACCTTCTGGGTACTGTCGTTATGGGAGATAGCCATTGTTTGTGCCCCAGTAGCTGTTCTTTCTAGCACTAACTCTTTGCTGGGACTCTGATGGTTGCCATCAGTTTTTCATTAGTTTTTCTTCATTTGTAGCAGTTCTCTTATCTTTCTCTTTAATTTCATTGCTCAGTGGAAAATGGAGAAGCAGTCACTTCTGATATTTGCTCTACCTTTTGGCGTTCCTTGAGCTGGGGCTATGGATCTGTTGAATTATGAAATAGAACTGAGAATAGGGTACTTACTAGGGCATGGGGTGGGGAGACTACAAGTATTCTTAGCCTGTTGGCAGGTTATAATATTTGCTATCTGGTGAATGGGTCAACTGGGACTCACTCTTTGTCTCTGCTCAGTATGACTTTACAGTGAGTATGCTTGCATAGCTCCTGAGTCCAAGACAGAGTATAAGAGGGAAAAGAGATAAAAAAGAGATAGGAGCAGAAAGAGAGAAAAAGAGGAAAGAAAAAATAGAAAAAGAGAAAGAACAAAGAAAGAGAAATAGAAGAAGAAAAGTAAAGAGAAAACTTACCAACAAAAAAAGCAACCAAGCATGATAATCCAACAAGCAAACCAATACTTTCCCAAACAAAACAAAACAAACATTGATAAATAGTTCTCAGTTTTAGTATGTCTCTTTGGGAGGGGATTCCTCTTATGACGGGTTCTGTGACTGCAAAGCTGTTACTGCAGGTTCCCTCTTCACTGTTGGAACTTAAAATGTCAGAATCTTCACCCCCTACTGCTTACAACTGGTAGCTATCACATACCCATGTGCGGGAAGGGAGTTGAAATAACTTGACACAGGATTTCTTGGGATATCACTTCCTTACTTCCTCTTCCAGCTTTGTCACAGCTCCCAGGGCATCCAGTTCATGGAAGGGGATTGGGTCTCCTGTCTCTGCTCTGCCCTCCTGATCTCTTTCACTTGTGGCTAGAAGTTGAGGGGGGAGTCAGTTAAGCACTTACCAGCCTCCTTCTCAGGCAGTTCTGCTGTCTGTATCTATTGCCCAGCAACTGGCTCAGGGTGAAGGGTGGATTATCTGGAGTTCCACACCTGCTGTTACACACCAGGGCTTGTGCAATGGGGGCAATGTTCTCTGAGGTTGCAAAGAGCAGCAGCTCCAATGCAGCACAGAGATAGTACCTGGTCTCAAGATGTAGTTCTGTTCTTCTGCAGAGGCTGCTCTGGAGCACTTCTTTGCCCAGGTGTTAGAAAGTCTGGTCAGTTTCTCTGCCAGCTACAGCTCCTGTAACCAATGGGGCAATAACTCCCTCTGCAGCAGTTACCACAGTCTCCAGATCTCATGACCTGCTGGCAAGTCTCTGGAGCCCAGTCCAGGCTCAGGTTGGCTTCTCACTGCTGTTTCCTTGGGACTCTGCCTCAGGCTCCTTCACTTCACTCTCCCTCCATGGTCCTTGCTGAAGCATTCAACCTGATGCTTGGTGCACTCCAGCTTTTCTTCTCAGGAAAAGCTCTGCTGATTTTAGAAAATGTCACTCAGCTTGTGTGCTCTGGAAGCACTAGGGTCCAAGCAGAGCAGCTGTGGTGCCAGCTCTGGCACTAGTGGCTTCACCAGGAAGGCCCTGGCCACTTGTTCTCAAATCCCCACTCAGTCAGCTTCTCACACTGTCACTTACACACAGAAATACATTCAGAATTGTTCATATAGTCCCCATACACAGAGACTCAGGCAGTCTGACTGGTTACACTACCATCTTCCTGGAAATCTGGACCATTTTTGCACATACCTTTCTCATGTCACAACTTCCAGTTAAAATTTTTGTTTTTTGTTTTTTTTTTTGAGTTGGAGTCTCACTCTGTCACCCAGACTGGAGTGTAGTGGCCGCTCCTGGCCACCACAGCCTAGACCTGCTGGGCTACAGTGATCCTTCCTCCTCAGCCTTCCAAGTAGCTGGAACTACAGGCACATACTACCACACCCAGCTAATTTTTTGATTTATTGTAGAGATGAGGTATCACCAAGTTGCCCAGGCGGGTCTTGAACCCACGGACTCAGGCAATCCACTAACCTCAGCCTCCCAAGGCACAGGATTACAGGCTGAGCCACTGAGCCCGGTTAAAATTTTTCTGTTTCTTTTTTGATGTTTGTTTGGTCCATTATGCTTCTTATAGTCAACCAACAATTTTGACACGCAATTCAACAAATTTTTGCAATGTCTTCTTCAGTTCTGCTCATTACTGGCTGTCCTGGCTTCTCTTCATCAGCAACACTTTCTCTTCCCTCAGAAAAATGTTCAATCCATTTGTACACTGCTCTTTTCTTCATGGCATTATCTCCATCAACTTGGATCAACATTTCCCTGATTTCACTTCCCTCTTGCCAAGTTTAATAAGAAATTTAATGTTTGTTGCTCTAATTCAAACTCCGACATTCTCATGATGATGGCTCTGATGGTTATTCCAGAGAAAGAATTCCAAAATTGCTTTAACAGGTAGACCGGGCACTGACATCAGTGCATAGCTTTCTAAGGGTAGTACTTGGAAGATGACCATGATATTTAGCAATGAGGTATGTAGCACTTTTTCTAGGATGATTTATTGAGCTTAATTGTCAGACCTCATAGTCTTCAAACCCCTAAGCAATGGCTCCAAGGATGACCTGATTCTGGTCTAAACATATGAAAGAAATCAGATCTAGTGATCTGGAGCATTGCCCAACCCTTACCCCTGATGCCTGTGACCCCAATATCTCCACTCAATCATGAAATAAATTTATTAAACTGTCAAAAGTATATGTTTGATTAGTCTCCAAATTTAGCAAGTGTCCTGGCCTTATGAAGGAGGATCAGGGACAGAGATAGCAATGACCAACAACCAAGCAGTACCCATGTTCCCTTGAGCCATAAAGGGTTGGAAAATGCTTGGCATTTAGGATGCTACTTTCAAAACTCTCCTCACCATCACAGCTATCTCCACAGAATGTAGTCAAGATATTGTTTGAATACAATCAGAAAGCCCTTGACGGGTCTTCTCACATCATTTGTTTATGCATATCCTTTTTATCACTTAATCCTCAACCAATTGGCATTGCAAACTGCCATTCATGTCTAAGGACAAAACTTCCCATACTTTATGGCACATTAATGATTGACATTTTAAAATACTTTTATAGAATTTCAGGTGCAACCAAACAGCTTATTTTTTCTGAAATAACAAAGGCTACCTCAATGTCTAGCAAGAGACTGATTCATGTGCCTCTTAATGGAGTCTTGAAAGTATGCTAGTCTCCAACTTCTGAGGATGAAGTTTAATTTCATCTTGACCAAACTCAGTGAAAGAACTTTTATTTTTCAGATGCTCTCTGACCATCAGATTGTCTAATTTTCCTGTTTGTGTTTGACCTTCTTTTGTGGCCCCAAAGGGACCCTCCATCAGGGCAACCTGGCCCCTGATAATAGAGTTTTATTCAAAACCTTATTAAATTGATAGTGAGATCTTTCAAAGAAGATTCACATATGAAGATTGTTGCTGGAAGCTTACTTTTCTAAGAAGGAAAATAGCACACGATATCAGGTGATCTACAGAGGGTATACAAAGCACTGATTATTGTGACCTGATGTCTCACATATTTAAGACTAGTCTAAAAGAACACACTAATTTTAGGGTCTTTAGTCTCAGTTTAATAACTTTCTTTTTGTTACTAAGTTATTTTCTAAGGAAAAAGCAAATGTATCCTTGAGTAAAAAATATAACTTTTATGTACTACTGAAACTCAGTAGAAAAAAATAAATCAAATGCCAAGCTTCTCTACTTAAAAAATTTTCGTAATCTGAAATGAAAAGATAGACTTTTATTTATTTACCACTACCACAACAACAAAAAAAGCAAAAGAAAGTAGTGTTTGATGTGTTTCCATCTGAGTGATAACCTCATGAAGGTGTTTTCATCTAGTGATTACTGTTATTAATTTTGCATTCATTCAACAACTTCACTGAATTCATTTACCAGTTCTAAGAGGTTTTGTTAGACTCTTTATGCTTTTCTCTATATAAGATCATGTCATCGGCAAAAAGGGACAATTTGACTTTCTCCTTTCCAATGCGAATGCCCTTTATTTATTTCTTTTTCCTAATTGCTGTGTATACAACTCCCAGTACTACATTGAATAAGAGTGGTGAGAGTTGGCATCCTTGTCTTGTTGTAGTTCTTAGAGGAAAAGTTTTCAGTTTTTAACTGTTGAGAATGATGTTAACTGTGAATTAGTCATATATAGTCTTTATTATATTGAAGGACTTTTCTTCTATGCCTAATTACTAAATTACTAAGAGTTTTTATTCTGAAACATTGTAGAATTTTATCAGAAGCTTTTTCTGTATCTATTGGGATAATCTTTTTTTTTTTTACTTTATTCTATTGGTATGAGGTATGACATGTACTGATTTGCTTATGTTAGGTCATCCTTGTACTCCTGAGATTAGTCCCACTTGATCATAATGTATTATCTTTTGGATATGATGTTAGATTTTGTTTGCTACTATTTTGTTGAGAAATTTTACATCTGTGTTCAGCAGAGATATTAGTCTGTAGTAATTATTGTTTGTTGTATCTTTATCTGATTTTGGTATCAGGGTTATGCTGGCTGTATAGAATGATAATTTCATTTTTAAAATATTTATTGATAGCCAAAGTATAAGATTAATTGTTCTATATTGATTCAGTATGCTATAATCTTGCTAAATTCAATTTTTAGTCTAGGTAGCTTTTTATGTAGGATCTTCCAAATATATAATCTGAGGATCTTCCAAATATATAATCATATAATCTACAAGTAAAGACACAATTACCACTTTCTTTCCAAAGTATATGCCTTTTATGGCTTTTACTTTACTTATTACATTGGCTGAAACCTCCAATACCATGATGAAAAGAAATGTGAGAGACATTTTAAAAGTCTTTTCCTCAATCTTAGAGTCATTGAAAAAGTTACATGAAGGTTTTTATAGATGTCTTTTTTCATTGAAAGAATGTCTATCTATTTTCAAACTCTTGAGAGCTTTTGTCATTAATTAGTGTTGAATTTTGTTATTTTTCTTCATCTATTGAGATGATTATACAATTGGATTCTTTTATTGTGTTAATATGATAAAATGTATTGATTGATATTAAAAATCAATTTCCCATTTCAAAAAGAAATTGTGTTTAGTATAATGTATTACCTTTTTATATTTCTGAATTTGATTTTTCTTATATTTCCTTTAAAAATGTTGCTTTTGCATTCACAAAGTATATTAATCTGTAGTTTTATGGTATTCGCTTTTTGTAATGCCAATACCATATGAGTTTAGAATTATTCTTTTTTTCAGTATTCTGTGAGTTTGCATATGATAACTTTTTTTTTAAGTGATTTTCTAGAATTTATAATTGAAGCTATCTTGGACTGCATTTTTTGTGGTGAACTTCTAAATTATAAATTTAATTTTATCCTAGGCATCTGGCTATCAAAATGTTCTTTCTTCTTTGTTCAGTTTTTGTAATTTGTGCCTTCAAAGATGTATCTATTATCTCTAAACTGATCAATGTATTGACATATTGTCTATATCATAATATCATATTCCCTCATTACCCTTCTAATGTCTACAGAGTCTACAATGATATCCCTTCTACTTTATTGTAATTGGTAACTTCTGTCATTTTCTTTATTTCTGTTCAAGATAGCTTTAATAATTTCAATTTTATTGATAATTTTAAGAATAAAATTGTAATTAATTAATTTCTTTGCTTTGGGGTGAGAAAGAAGGAGTTTATTTTTTTATTTTATTTTTTAATCAATATTTTTTATTATAATTTTGTGGGGTACAGTTAAGGGTTAGGAGTACAATTACGTTTCATTCAGGCACCCTGTTGATAAGAGGTGTTTCCCCATCCCCAGACAGATATTTGCGACTGTTAATCCCATCCCCCTCCCCCCCATAGTTTCCCAGTACTGTCAGTCATTTTCTTATAGTATTACATTGGATGTTCAAGGTCCATTATATGAGTGAGAACATGTGATACTTGGATCTTTGTTTTTGTGAGCGGTCACTCAGTATTATAGACTCTGGTTCCATACAGGTTGCTGCGAAATTCATGATTTTGTTCTTTTTTATGGCTGCGTAGTATTCCATCGTGTATATGTACCACATTTTTTCATCCAGTCCTCTTTTGATGGGCAGCATGGTTGTTTCCAGGTTCTTGCTATTGTGAACAATGCTGTGATAAACATATGTGTGCAGGTATCTTTTTTATAGAGTGATTTGAGGTCTTCAGGGTATATTCCCAGTAGAGGGATTATGGGGTCATATGGAAGGTCGATTTTTAGAGCTTTTAGGAATCGCCACACTGCTTTCCACAGAGGTTGCACTAGTTTACACTCCCACCAACAGTGTAGAAGTGTTCCCTTTTCACCACACCCTCTCCAGGAGCTGTTATTTTTTGAGTTGTTGATAATTGCCATTCTGACTGGGGATAGGTGGTATCTCAGGGTGGTTTTGATTTGCATCTCCCTGATGATTAGTGAGGTTGAGCATTTCTTCATGTGTTGGTTGGCTGCGTGGATGTCTTCTTTTGTGAGGTGTCTGTTCATATCTTTTGCCCATTTTATCATGGGGTTGTTTGTTTTCTTCTTTTCAGCACATTTGAATTCCTTGTAGATCCAGGATGTTAAGCCTTTGTCAGACCTGGAGTTTGCAAATATTTTTTCCCATTCGGTAGGCTGTCTCCCTGCTCTCTTGATGGTTTCTTTGGCTTTGCAGAAGCTTGTCAGTTTAATAAGGTCCCACTTGTCTATCTTCTCTCTTATGATCTGTGGGTTTCGGGTTTTGTTCAGGAATTGCATGCCAGTTCCGATTTCCATGAGGGTATTTCCTTCCTTTTCTAAGGTTCTTATGGTTTGAGGTTTTACATTTAGATCTCTGATCTATTTGCAGTTAACCTTTGTGCATGGGGATAGATAGGGGTCCTGTTTCAATCTTCTGCATGTGGTCAGCCAGTCTTCCCAGCACCATTTACTGAATAGGTTGTTCTCTCCCCAGTGATAGGTGGTGGGTGCTTTGTCAAAGATGAGTTAGTTGAGAAATTGAGATTTTGCTTCTGGAATCTCAATTCTATTCCATTGATCTATATGCCTGTTCCTATACCAATACCAAGCTGTTTTGATGATTGTAGCTTTGTTTTTTTTGCTGAGGATTGTTCTGGCTATTCTTGGACATTTGTGTTTCCATATGAATTCCTGTGTTGTTTTTTCCAGGTCTGAGAAGAATGTTGCTGGTAATTTGATGGGTATTGCATTGACTCTGCAGATTGCCTTAGGTAAGATGGACATCTTCACATTGTTGATTCTTCCAATCCATGAGCATGGGATATTTTTCCACTTGTTCATGTCATCCTTGATTTCTTTGAGCAGTGTTTTGTAATTTTCATTGTAAAGGTCTTTCACGTCTCTGGTTAGGAAGATGCCAAGATACTTCATTTTTTTTGTGGCTATTGTGAATGGAATTGTGTTTTTTATTTGGGTTTCTGTTTGTTTATTATTGGTATAGAGAAATGCAATTGTCTTTTGTACATTTATTTTGTATCCTGAGATTTTGCCAAAGGCCTTTATCAATGTAAGGAGGCTTTTGACAGATTCTCTTGGGTTTTCAAGGTACACAATCATATCATCTGCAAAGAAGATAACTTGACTTCCTCTTTTCCTATTTGGATACCCCTGATTGCCTCCTCTTCTCTGATTGCTCTAGCCAGGACTTCCAATACTATGTTGAACAGGAGGGGTGAGAATGGGCATCCTTGTCTAGTTCCAGTTTTCAGGGGAATTGGTTCCAATTTTTGTCCATTTAGGAGTATGCTGGTGTGGGTTTCTCGTAGGTGGCTTTTACTATTTTGAGATATGTTCCCTGTATGCCTAGATGTTCGAGGGTTTTTATCAAGAAGGGCGCTGGATTTTATCAAAAGCTTTTTCTGCATCTAATGATATGATCACGTGGTTTTTGTTTTGACATCTGTTGATGAATTTAATTACATTTATGATTTTACGAATGTTGAACCAACCTTGCATCCCAGGAATGAAGCCTATTTGGTCATGGTGGATGAATTTTGAGATGTATTGCTGAATCCGGTTTGCTAGGATCTTGTTGAGAATTTTAGCATCTATGTTCATCAAAGATATTGGCCTGTAGTTCTCTTTCTTTGTTGGATCTTTACTTGGCTTGGGTATCAATGTGATGTTGGCTTTGTAAAATGATTTGGGGAGAGTTCCATCTTTTTCAATCACCTGGAATATCTTCAGTAGGATTGGTATCAGCTCCTCATTAAACGTCTTGTAAAATTCTGCTGGAAAGCCATCTGGACCAGGGGTTTTTCTTGTAGGAAGTTTTCTTATTACGTAGTCAATTTCGTTGATTGCTATTGGTCTATTTAGGGTCTCAATTTCTTCTTGTTCCAACCTAGGTAGGCTGTGTGATGTCAGAAAGTCCTCCATTTCCTTGAGGTTTTCAAGCTTGTTTCCATACAAGTGTACATAGTAGTCTCTAAAGATCTTTTGTATTTCTTCAGGGTCAGATGTGACTTCATCTTTTGTGTTTCTGATTGTGCTTATTTGGTTTTTTTCTCATTTTTTTCTTGGTCAGTCTAACGAGGGGACCATCGATCTTGTTTACCCTTTCAAAGAACCAGCTTTTTGTTTCATTGATTTTTTGTATTATCTTTTTGTCTTCTATGTCCTGGATTTGGGCTTTTATTTTGGTGATCTGGATTCTTCTGCTGAAATTAGGGTTTTTGTGGTCTTGCTTTTCCAGCTTCTTTAGGTGGCTTGTTAGGTTGTCAATTTCTGTTCCTTCCATTTTCCTCCTGTGTGTTTGTAGGGATATAAATTCCCCTCTTATTACAGCTTTTAGGGCATCCCAGAGATTTTGGTAAGATGTTTCTTCATTTTCATTTGCTTCCAGGTATCTTTTGATCTCTGTTTTGATTTCATTATTGACCCAGTAGTTATTTAGCATCATGCTGCTTAGTGTCCATGTCTTTGTGGGTTTTGGGGAGACTTCGTTGGTGTCAATGTTTATTTTTATTCCACTGTGGTCCAAGAAGGTACATGGTAGAATTTCAGTCCTTTTAAATTTACTTATGCTTGATTTATGGGTGAGTATGTGGTCAATCTTAGATATGTTCCATGTGGTGATGAGTAGAATGTGTATTCTGTGGTCTTTGGATGGAGTGTTCTATAGGTATCAATTAAGTCCATTTGGTCCAAAGTCACATTGAGGCTCCGGATCTCCTTGTTGATTTTTGGTCCTGATGATCTGTCTAGGGTTGTGAGTTGGGTATTAAAGTCCCCAGTTATGATGGTGTTAGAGTCAATATCTTTCTTTAGTTTTCCTAGAAGTTGCTTTATGAAAGTTGGCGCACCTATGTTGGGTGCATATATGTATAGGATAGATATTTCTTGTTGATGGATTGAGCCTTTTATTATTATGTATTGGCCTTCTGTATCTTTTTTGATTTTTAATTACTTGAAGGGTTTTTTTGTCTGAAATTAAGATCACTACTCTTCCTTTCTTTTGTATTCCGTTCACCTGAAAGTTTGTTTCTCATCCTCTTACTTTGAGTCTGTGGGTGTCCTTTCTAGTGAAGGGAGTCTCTTGAAGGCAATAGATTGTTGCCTGATGATATTTTATCCATTTTACCATTCTATGTCTTTTCAGTGGTGCATTTAGTCCATTCACATTTAGGCTAATAATTGAAACGCAAGAGTTGATCCCTGTCATAAGGTTCTTACAGAGTTGTTCCTGTTTGTTTGTTGTCTTTCTTTGGGTTTTGGAGTTGATTCATGTGTGTTTTTAATCTTTTGCCTGTACTCTTGTGAAGAATGTTGTTGTTGTTTTTTTCTTTTTCTTCTGTGTTCAGTACTTTAATAAGTGTTTCTTGTAGAGGTGGTCTGGTGGCAGCGTAGGTTCTTAGGGATTGGATATCTGGAAAAGATTTCAATTCTCCTTCACTAATGAAGCTTAGTTTGACTGGGTAGGTTATTCTTGGTTGAAATTGTTTATCTTTTAGAACTTTGAAGATAGGGCTCCAGGCTCTCCTAGCCTGAAGGGTTTCTGTGGATAAATCTGCTGCTATTCTAATTGGTTTTCCCTGGTAGGTAGTCTGGCCTTTTTCTCTTGCTGCCTTTAGGATTTTTTCTTTTATAGCTACTTTGTTTAGGTGAATTATTATGTGTCTGGGAGTTGATCTCCTCATTTGTTGTCTTGCAGGGGTTCTCTGAATCTCTTGTGCTTGAATTTTTTCATCCTTGATGAGATGAGGGAAGTTTTCTTGAATGATTTCATGAAATGTTTGTTCCAGTGTGGCTTCTATTTCTCTCTCTGCCTCAGGAAGCCCAATTACTCTTAGGTTTGGTCTCTTGAAGTGATCATTCATCTCTTGCAGGTTTTGTTCTGTCTTTTTGAGCTTCTTTTCAATGCTTTTGGCAGTTTGAGTTAGTTCTGTGTTTTGGTCTTTGAGCTCTGAGATTCTTTCTTCTGCTGGGCTGATTCTGCTTTCCATGCTTATTAGTCTGTTATTCATTTCCATCACAGTATTCTTTACTGCTGTCATTTCTGACATCAGCTCATTCCTATTTTCCTCTTGTCTCTCCTCAATTTTTTTAATTCTCTCCATTAATGTCTGGATGTCTGGGTTTGTTGCATGTAACCAGTCATTCTGGGGGTTCTTCATTGTTTGTGTTCCAGAATCTGTTTTCTCAGTGTCTGATCTCCCAGGGGTCTGTGTGAGACCTATATTCTTCTTTTGGTTTTTCTTCATTTGTGTGGTTTTTCCCCCTCCCTACTTTTTCCTTCCCTCCACATCACCATCTTCTTTAATTCTGTTATTCGGGGGTAAAGGGATTGGTTTTACTTCTGTTTGTTCAATCTCCTATTCTTTATGTATGCCCTCTTACTTTGTTCAATTCTGGAGTTGTACTGTAGGTTGGGGGTGGTCCTTTTTGCAGTTTTGAGATTTACTTAAGAGGGGAGCTGTGATTCAAAATCTATCTGCAGGTCCTGATATTCGCTGACAGGTGTGTGAATAATCTGGATCCCGCTTCCCACTGCCTTGGAATCTGTCCGTGCAGTGGGGCTGTAGGTTTACTTCCTGAAATAAAATGTAGTTAGCAGAGAGGAGAGAATAGAGCAGACAGTGGGTTGAAGAGAGGGGTGGAGAGATAGAGGAGTAAGGGAGAAACAAACGAGTGTGCCAACACATAGAGAGAGAGGCCTATACTGAAACAGATAAAAACAATAGAGCACAGCTACAGATGAACCAACTCTCATACATACAAAACTAAAGCATATAGTGATGCTAACATACCAGCTATCCAACCACCTTATTAGTGTGTTGTTCCTCTATACAAAGATATGGTTTACAGAGAGAAGAAAAGAGAAGAAAAGGAAGAGGAAAAAAGAAAAAAGGAACAATACAGTAGGAATAGAATTAAGTCATTAAACTAACAGAATCAATGAAGCACACTCTGAGACATTTCGTTTAAGTCCAATGTCCTTTCAGGTCTGATTTCTAGTTTTCTTTTCAAGCTGGTAAATTAGTTTGCAGTTAGGGTCAGTTGCCCCTGGTCTGCTGTGAAAGACAGTTCAGATCACCCTCTGTTCACCACTCTGGCCTATGTCTTTATCAAGCTTGTTTCTCCCATTTCGGTGTTGTTACCTTGAATCACCAGCAGGTGGTGCTATCTCAGCTGCTTGCCCCAGAGGGGGTGGGGCAGGACAGGGATGGCAGAGGCTGAAGATGGCAAGATGGCTGCCTGCCTCAGGGTAGACAGCAGGAGACTTATGGCGGGCAGGACGTCTCGGTCGCAGGAGAGGTCGCAGCAATCCCAGCAGATCTTCCCTGAAGGGGCTTCAAGGACTGAAGTTGTGGATCGCCTCCGGCCCGGGTGGTGCGATGTGCTACTGGCGGTGGTGGCGGTGGCTGCAGCAGCTGCAGCAGCTGCGGCGGCGGTGTCTGTGCTGCAGTGGCTGTCCAGACCGCTGCGATGTCCCAGCGGTGGCAACAGCCGAGCTCCGTATGAAGAACAGGCTGCGATGTTGGGGTCCGTAACCCCCGGGGCGAGAGTCAGAGACCCACTGCAGTTCTTTGCAAAGGTTTTCACAGACTGGGTTACCCTGTCACCATCTTGCCGGAAGTCCCAGCAGAAGTTTATTAAGGAAGACAGAAAAAAACCCTGCAGCAGGAGGGGACCTGAAAGCGGGTTGCCCAAAATGTTTAATTTAATTATTTTTTCTACTGTATTTTCATTTCTCCTTCTATAACTTTCTGCTCTTATTATTACCTACTAATTACTTATTATTATCTACTTGCTTGTATTACTAATACATTTATCTTTATTATTTTTATTATTACCATTTAGTTTCTTTGGGTTTAATTTGTTGGTTTTTTTGTAACATTCATGAAAGAAGCTTAGATTATTATTTTAGACACATTTTTCTAAAACATGCACTTAAATCTATCAATGTCTCTCCATATACTGCTTTTTTCATGTAAATTTTGATATGCCATGTCTTTCATTGTCATTCAGTCAGAAATACTTTCTATATCCTCATGCAATTTCTACTTGATGTGTGGGTACTTTGACCTATCTGGTCTAGTTGGATGTTCGTTGGTATGTGTATTCATTCTACCAATTACTAAGAAGTGGTTGTGGAAATTTACAACTATAATTGTCAATGTGTCTATATCTCTTTTTGTTTTGCCAGTTTTTGTTTCATATGTATTAGACTACTTGATATTATTCCACATAACAATAAGATCTTTAGTATCCTTTGTGGTTGTTTCTTTATTTGTTTTCATTTTAATAGTTTCTATTACTATCTCATCAAGAACACTGATTTTTTTTTTCTGCGATTAATTTTTTTCCCTAGTTTTAGGCAGTCAGCATTACTCTCATACCAAAGCCAGATAAGAATGCTAAGAAAATTACAAGTCAATATTCTTGATAAACACAGATTCAAAATTCTCAACAACAAAAATATACTAGTAAACTGAATACAATAGCAGATTAAAAGGATCATATATACGATGATGAAGTGGAATTCATTCCTGAAATGAAAAGATGATTCATCATAAGCAAATCAGTAAACATGTTATACCACATTAGCAAAATGAAGGAAAGAACTCTAATAATCATTTTAATAGGTGCAGAGAAAGCATTTGACAACTTTAACATCCTTTCACGATAAATACAACAATTAGGTTTAGAAAGAATGCACTTCAACACAAATGAGTCCATATATTACAAACCCACAGCTAATAACATACTCAATGTTGAAACGTTGAAAACCTTTATTTCAACATCAGAAACAAGAAAAAGATGCCCACTTTTGCCATTTCTATTCAGTATAGGACTGAAAGTCTAGACCAGAGCATTTAGGTAAGAAAAAGAAACGAAACTATCTACATTGGAAAGGAAGAAGTAAAACTGTTTATAGTTGCAAATGACATGATTTTATAAATAGGAATCTCTAAAACTGCCACCAAAAAATTGTTAAAATGAATAAACAAATTAATTAAATTTTCAAAATACAAAATCAACATTTATGAACCAGTTGTATTCCAATATGCTAAGAAAGAACTATTCAAAAAAAATTAAGAAAACAATCCCATTTACAACAGCAGCAAAAAAGACTAAAATACTTAGAGATAAATTTAACAAAGAAGGTGAAAGTTAAGACTTAAAACTGTCAGACATTGTCTGGGCTCAGTGGCTTAGCCTGTAATTCCAACGCTTTGGGAGGCTGAGGTGAGTGGATTGCCTGAGCCAGTGGATTTGAGACCCACCTAGGCAACTTGGTCAGACCTCATCTCTACAATAAGTCAAAAATTAGCCAGGAGTGGTAGCATGTACCTGTAGTTCCAGCTGCTTGGAAGGCTGAGGTGGAAGGATTGCTGGAGCCCAGCAGGTCGAGGCTGCAGTGGCTGGGAGTGGCCACTGCACTCCAGTCTGGGTGACAGTGAGACTCCAACTCAAAAAAAAGCAAAAAAACAGTCAGACATTAATGAAAGAAATTGAAGAAGACATATAACTGGAAAGATATCTCATGTTCATGAATTGGAAAAATAATATTGTTAAAATGTCCCTGCTACTACCCAGAGTGATCTATAGATTCAAGGAAATCCCTATAAAAATTCTTATTATATTTTTCACATAAGTAGAAAAAGTTATAAGATTTGTATGGGGCCACATTAGACCCTGAATAGCTAAAGTCTTCTTGAGCAAGAACAAAGCTAGAGGTATCACACTCACTGATTTCAAACTAGATTGCAAAGCTATTGTAATAAGAACAGCATGGCACTGATGTAAAACAGACATGAAGTCTAAAGGAGGGACCCAGACATAAGCCATGTATATATGGCATCTATGTGCAGCTGATATTTGACACAAGTGCCAAGATGGCAGTGTGAAAAGCATAATCTCCTTAATAAATGATTTTGGAAAAAGCTAGGTATTTTCATTTAAAATAATGAAATTAAACCCTTGTCTTACACTATATAAACAAATTAGCTCACAATGGATTGCAGACTCAAATTAAGACTTGAAACCATAAAACTTCTAGAAGAAATTTGTTTTAGTATTGCTATCTTTGATATGATAAACAAAACTACAGACAACAAAAGTAAAAATAAACAAGTGGAACTATATAAAACTAAAAACTTCTGTGCAGCAAGGGATAAAATGCAACAAAATGGAAAAGCTACCTATAAAATTAGAGAAAATATTTGCAAATAATTTATTTGATAAAGAGTTACTATATAACTCAAAAGCAAAACAGAAACAAAAAAGGTAATAGCTCTATTCTTAGAGATAGACAAAGAATCTGAACAACCTTTTTTTAAAAAAGAATACATAAAAATGTCAAATATATATGAAAATGTGCTCAGCTAATCATCAGGAAAATGTAAATCAAAACCATAATAAGGTATCACCTCAGATCTGTTAGGATGACTGTCATTAAAAAGATAAGAGATAACAAGTGTTGTTGAGAATGTGGAGAAAAGAAAATTCTTGTAAAATATTAGTTAGTACAGCCATTATGGAAAATAATATGTAGGTTCCTCAAAAAATAGAACTATTATATGAACTAGCAATTTTACTTCTGAGTATATATCCAAAGGCAATGAACTCAGTATCTAAGATATATGCACATTCATGTTCATTGTATTATTCACAATAGCCAAGATGTGAAAACTACATTAGTTTCTATTAACAGATGAACGGATAAAGAAAATATGGTATGTATATATGTGCATACACATACGATAGAATATTATTCAGCCATAAAAAAAGTATTAAATCATGTCATGTGTGACCTGGAGGATATTATGATAGGTAAAATAAACCAGGAACAAAATGGTGAATACTGCATGATATCACTTACATGTGGAATCATGGAAACTAAACCTCATAAAAGCAGAGAGTAGAATGGTGGTTGTCAGTGGCTGGTGCAGGGAGAGCTGGTGAAAATGGGGAGATATTGTTCAAAAGCTTTTATGTTATAAGATGAGAAAGTTATGGGGATCTAAGTTACAGGATGGGTGATAATGGATGTGCTAATTTTTAAAATAAATGATGTTGGACTATGCTCCAATAGGCAGTTAAGTAACTTGTAGGGTAGTTTGATTCTTTAGAGATCTTTTATAAACTCAGGTTAAGTCTACAGTAGATTTTTCACTAGGGCTACGTTAGCCCTACCACCATTCTGAGGTCTCTACTAAGTACACTATGTGCTTAATCTCCACTTTGCCCAATTGGGACTCAAATATCTCACAGCCATACGTGAGCTCTGAGAATTTCTCAGTTTGCAATTTACAGTTTTTCATTGTCTACATCATAGAGTTTTACTCTACACAGGTGTAGCCTAGTTATTCAGCTAAAAACGCAAAGATCTTTATACATTTCTAGGACAATTTTTCTATTTAGAGTCCAGATTTCAGCTTCCACAGACTACTCAAACTCTAGCCTCTGTCTCTTCAACTTAGAGAGATCACTAAACTTATCCTTGTAGGTTCCCCTTCCTCTACCATAATCCAGAAAATGCCTACAAGAACAAAGCTGGAATAAACAGAGGACTCACCTCATTTTTCCCCCTCTCTGAAGGATCACATTGCTGAGATACCAGCTGTCTAATGCCCAAAAAGGATTGTTTAATATATTTGGTCCATTTTTCCAGTTATTTATGGCAGGAAGGCAAGTCTGGTACCAGTTGGTTAGAAGTGGGAGTCTATCACACTGTATTTTAACTGCTCATTTTTTGTGTAGTGGGAATCTCAACTTGACTACGGCTACATGCAGGGCTGAACTTCAGGTATACTTGATCTATTAGTTTTTTTATTGCTCTTATAACAAATTACCAGTAATTTAGTGGATTAAAACAACAGAAGTTTATTCTCCTAGAATTCTGGAGGTCAGAAGTCTGAAATGAGTTTTGAAAGGCTAAAATTAAGGTGTTGGCAGGGCTGTTCCTTCTCAAGGCTCTAGACAGAATCCATTCCTTTGTTCTCCCAGCTTCTCGAAGCTCCCACATTTCTTGGCTCACTGTCATGTCACTCTGATCTGTTTCTGTTGTCACATCATATTCTTCATATTTTCATCCTCCTCCCTCCCATTTATGAGGACATTGTGGTTACACTGGATCCACCAAGATAATCCAGGATAATTTTCCCATCTCAAGAACATTATCATATCTGCGAAGTCCCTTTTGTCATGTAAAATAACAAATCCACTGGTTCTGACAGGTTGGCCTACCATGTTTGGTAATCATGTAACAATCATAAAAGAGTCCATTCATGTGATGATTTTGTATTTTGAATTAAACAGAAAGAAGAAGATTATATGAATTGACTATGAGAGTGGGCTAGTAGATGGAGAGGACAGTGTAATTAGGTTCTCCAAAGAAACAGAACTAAAGGATGGAGAGAAAAGAAAACGTGTGTGGGTATGTGAATGAGTGGGTACACGAGAGAGAGAGAGAGAGAGAGAGAGTTTGAGGAAAAGAAAGATTGAGAGAGACAGATGTGAGAGAAAGAGATTTTTTTTTAATTAGCTCACATAATTTTAGAAACTGGCAACTCTGAAGTCTACAGGGTAGTCAGACAGAATGTAAATTTCAGCAGAAGCCAATGCTGCAATCTTGAGTCAAAAGCAGTCTGGAAGCAGAAGTCCTTCCTCTTCTGGAACCTCGGTCCTCAATATTTTCTCACAAGACCTTCAACAGATTGGATAAGGCTCACCCATAGTATGGAAGGTAATGCACTTTATTCAAAGTTGATTGATTTAAATTTAATCGCATCTAAAAAATACATTCACAGCAACTTCTAGATTGGTGTTTAGACAAACATCTGCAAACCATTGACTAGACAAGTTGACCTGTACAATTAATGATGACAGACAACATCAAAGCTGTCCCTCCATCCAATCACCTGAAGAAGCAACACTACAGACAAAAGAGAGAGGTATTTACAAAACAAATTCAAGACATATTTTCATACAATAGCTTATGACTCCCACATAAAGAATCTAAAGTGACTCTAAAACCATTTTAGTATCCTAAGCATTTAGAGACCTTAAGAACACTGGAGTGTCAATTATGGTGTGGACTTTCACATTCTTACAGTAAGAAGAGCCTCTTTTAAATAACTTGTCTAGCAGAGATTATCAATGACAAGGAGCCCATTCATGAGATGCAGCCAGCACTGAAAGGCTAATTCCTGAACAGTGTGAAACACACCCTAAGAACTCTCAACTACTATAGGGAGATTCTGCAGGTTCCTTGGGGTCTTGTACAAATTGAAGAAAATAGCACCAAAATTTATATTGCAGACATTAAACTGAACCAAGCTGTATCTGTAAAGGGAAAACAGTGAATTCAAATGACAGTTGTCAGTCCTGCCATTAAGCAGGGAGTTGACTTGAGTAGTGTCTGTTCTCATTCACCACTGTTTCTTGAATGACAATCAACCAGGATTTGGGGAATGAATGAGCCAGGCAGTCAATAAGTGAAAAGAGAATTAAGCAAGAGAAAAGAAACTGAAAATAAATAAACTTTTTCTAGATGATGAAAAGCTGAAAGTTATATTCAGCATCGGGTGTATTTCCCACTTTTCAAAATTTTTTGGTCATACTAAATCATTTAGTCATTTTCAGGAAACATAGAAAATGGCCCCCCACACACAGCAAAATCCAATCAGAGCTCTTAGATCTCAATATAAAACAGTAGGTCAGACATGGTGGCTCATGCCTGTAATTTCAGCTTTCTGGAAGGCCGAGGTGGGAGGATCTCTTGAGCCCAAGAGATCAAGACCAGCCTGAGAAACATAGCAAGACCTCGTCTCTATAGAAATTAAAAGTTTAGTCGGGAATGGTGATGTGTACCTGTAGTCCTAGCTACTCAGGTGGCTGAGGTGGGAGGATCTTTGAGCTCAGGTGGTTGAGACTGTGGTGAGCTGTGACAGCACTAGTGTACCCCTGCCTGGGTAATAGAGTAAGACTTTGACTCAAAACAAATAAATATAAAATAATTAGAAATCATTGTCAAATTCTAATTTGTCAGTAAGTCTAGTTGCAAAGGCTAGTGGACTGAATCTAGTCATTCTCTCCAGCTTTGTGTCAGAAGCTACATACCCACTGTGAAGCCCAGTGCCCTCTCCAGCATCTGGTTCTGAGAGCTACCTTCAAAATAATAGCAAGTGCTTTGTTTTTACATATAAGGAAAAAACGGAAACAGTTTTGAGTAGATAAAATGGTGATGAGATTTTTAATGGGAGAAACCGCATTAAAAATTAGTAAAGCGGCTCAACATCTTTGTGGGGATTGTAAATTTGGGAGACTGACTGGAGATGATGAGAAGGCACAGAAAAATGTGAGACAGATAGGAGGAGAGCCAGGAGAACTGATGTAAGAAAAAATAAGAAAGGAGAGGGTTTCAAGAAGAAGGAAGAAGCCGGGCTCGGTGGCTCAGCCTGTCATCCCGCGCCTTTGGGAGGCTGAGGTGAGTGGATGGCCTGAGCCCGCGGGTTCGAGACCCGCCTGGGCAGGCGAGACCTCATCTCTACAATAAATCAAAAAATCAGCCAGGCGTGGTAACGCGTGCCTGTAATTTCAGCTTCTTGGAAGGCTGAGGCGGAAGGATCGCCGGAGCCCAGCAGGTCGAGGTTGCGGTGGCCGGGAGCAGCCACTGCACTCCAGTCTGGGCGACAGAGTGAGACTCCAATTCAACAACAAAAAAAAAAGAAGAAGAAGAAGGAAGAGAGGAAAGGATTGAGTGCTGCAGAGAGATTCGGAAGGATGATACATGAAAGAGTCTTTTATATTTGACAGTTAAGAAGATACAGTAATATCCCTGAGGACACAGGAGATGATGTAAAACAGGTGGAAAGTTGATCTTTGGAGAGGTTACAAGATGACATAAGTGAAGGAAGCCTGAGAATGCTATTTGCAAAGGTGTCAGTGAGACAGGAAATTGTCAGAAAAGGTCCACAATTTTGCACTGGTAACTTTTGTTCTTTTTCCTAGGGTAAGACTAGAAGTTGTTTTTGAGTCTATAGCAAGGAAGTGGAAAGACGACTGAAAAAGTATCACGGCATTCAAAATAATTTTGGGGGGAAGTAGTCTGCAGGAACCTTAATTATACTGGACACTAATTTACTTCACTCTGTGATTTTTTTCTTTTTTATGATATAAAACCCCGGCATAGGCACCAAGAAAACAGACTGAACTAAGGTCAGTGTTTGGCAGAAAGGTGTGTGTCACAAGGACAAATGATTTAAATGACTATGAATGCATTCCCAGATGAGTAGAAAATGAAGATACTGGGTGATATATTGGAATAAAATGAAAAGGTAAAAGAAATTTGGAATACAGATCTGTATTAGTCAGGGTTCTCCAGAGAAACAAGCAGAACCAACAGGATGTGCACAGGGTATGTGTGAGTGGAAAGAGAGAGAGAGAGAATTTTTTAAAGAAATTATTTCACATAATTGTGGAGGCTTGATAAATCCAAAATCTGCCGGGTATCCCAGCTGGCTAGACACTAAACAACCAGGTGAGAGTTGCAGTCCAAGGCCAAAGTCTGCTGACCTAGAACAAGAATTCCTTCTTGTTCTAGGGAAATCAGTAAAAATATCTGGGCACCATGCCCCAGGCAAGTAGACACACAAAATTAACATTCCAAAGGATAATGGAGAAGGGAGATGTTATATCAATAAGAGAAGAAGAAAGATTTAGCCTGGTGTGGTGGCCCGTACCTATAGTTCCAGCTACGTGGAAGGCTGAGGCGGAAGGATCTCCAGAGCCCAGCAGGTCAAGGATGTGGTGGCCGGGAGCATGCCACTGCACTCCAGTCTGGGGGATAGAGTAAGACTCCAGCTCAAAAAAAAAAGAAAGAGAGAGAAGAAGAAAGATTAAAACTATGTGCTGAATGTGAGCATTTTCTATTTATTATTCAAGAGGTAAAATATCTTACAAGTGATAACAAGGTCTGAGGGGTGTGGGTAGTATAAGTTTTGAAGAAATAAGATTTTAAGACAGTGAGAAACCCTGAGGTTAGGGATTTGAATTGACAGTCAAATAAAACCAAAATCAGTTAGGATAATGGCAGAACATGGGTGAAGATGCCAACAGTGAATGGAAAGGAGAAATCCTTGTTAATGACAAATGTGAAGAAAAGGAAAGATTACCCTAATAATAATAGCTGAAATAAACAGATTACTTAGTATGTACCAGCATTTTTTAATGTCTTCTACATTTATCTCATTTTTCATCTTCACAAAGTCCAATTAGTTATATAATATTATTTCCAGTTTAAGAATGAGAAAGCTAAATAGTCACAAAATAAATACATGCCTATTCCTAGGTCATATAGCCAGTAAATGAGAGAGACTAAGTAACAAAACGGCAGTTTTTCATGACTGTTCTTAGCCATTATACTTTACTGTTTCAAAGGAAGATAAACCTTAAAATGAAGATAACAAAACAATGGTCTGTTCCCAGTAAAAAAGAATTAAGTCGATGCTAAGCTTTCTTTTGTTTTTGTTTTTGCATTGTTTCTGGAAGAAGATCTAGTCTATATCTGTGGCAATCTTCTGCAGAGTGCCACATTTTATATTACACCTCATACAAGAGGCCAAAGAAGCTCATTGGTATGTTTCCAGAAAAAAAAAAAAAAAAGAACACAAGGGAAATATCTGAAAGAGGTGGAAAAATTTGCTGGTAAGACTACGTACTCATGAAGGTACATGTGTATTTCTTGTCACCATCCTATACAGTAAATATTATTATTGCACATTTTATAGATGAGAAAATTGAAGATCTAAGAGTGATTCTAGTAGTATACACCCAAGGTCACATTATAAGGAGCACAGCCAACAATGGAGCCCAAGTCTATCAGAGTCTGCACTCCATCCAGTAGACAACGAACACAAATAATTGTAGTAGCCAACACATCTTGAGGATTTATTATGTGCCAGGCACTTTCATAAATATTTTACTTGGATTACATCATTGAATACTCACAAAAACACTATGAGATAAATACTACAAGTATCTTGACTTTACACATGTGATAAATACGGTTCAAAGAGGAAAAGTAACTTAATCAAGATCTCAGAACTAGGGTCAGCGGTAGGACTCATATGCAACAAATCTGTATCAAGATCCAATACTTAGCCATACCATTCTGTCTTTAAAGGTCCATGGCCTGCTAGTGTCTCTCCTTTTGAGCTTATTACTGGTTGATTTAGTGCATCTAAGCCTTCTTATTGCCGAGTTCAGGAAGGATCTCAGAAACCTGGAAAACCATTACTAATGAATTTCAATTAATTTTCAACTATTAGAATTGTTATATTTTTCTTGCGCTATTCTAAGTTCAACAGAGAAGAATGAAATTGATCTTAAGGCAGAAGACAGATAGTATAGTAGATTACTGATCTGCAAACATTCACTTTCCACAGTCTCTGCTTCTCTAAGAAGATATTGCTATGGATGCTCTATGCATCTATGGATGCTTCTCTAAGAAGATCCATGGATGCTCAGCCTGGCCCTGTGATTTGTTTTGGGTGAAAGGATGTAGGTGAAAGCAACAGTATAGAAGTTCTAAAGTGAAACTTAAAGATGCCAGACCATTTTCACCAGGTTTCTTGAGTTTCTATCCTTGGCAATGGGAACAGCAGGCCTCACATAGCCTTGGCTCCCTTTGCTTAAATCTTGAGATAAAATCAACTGAAGCTCCAAATTCAAGTTGAATTCCAAAGTTTGGATTAATCTGCATAAGCCTAGCCAATTTAGAGACAAATTACAGACCCATGAAGGAGAAACAAATGTCGACGTAAACCCCACCAAGTTTCGGAATTTTTTTTTTTAGGGCAATATTGCCATAGCAGAACCTAAATAATGCTGAAGACGCAAGAAAATTATGCTAGATGTATCTAAAAGGGATTTTTTAAAAGAAAAATATGACATAGTAAGCGGTTTTGAGGATAGAGTAATACTTTTTGATAATTGGTTGAAATCAGTTATAAGAAAGAATGAAAACATACATTGAAAGTAAAGAAATTAGCTGGGGTTGGTGAGTCACTCCTGTAATCCAAGCACTTTAGGAGGCTGAGGCGGGAAGATTACTTGAAACCAGGAGTTCAAGATCAACCTGGCTGACATAATGCACCCCCATATCTATAAAAACTGCAAAAAGAAAAAAACAGCTAGGCATAGTAACATGTACAAGTAGTCCCAGGTACTCAGGCAGCTGAAGTGGGATACCAGGAGTTCAAGGCTGCAGTGAGTCTGAAAAAAAAGTTAGTAAGTTGTCAATGGCTCTATTGAATCAGCTGTAATAATATGACAAAATATTATTTGAGTATGTCTTCCCAGATTCCAAGTCCACTAATCAGAGTAGGTCTTAACAACACAGTTTTAGCCATAGAAGCAAAATGGGGGATACACATTTTTAGAACAGATTAGAAGTAAAAATTATCCATGCAAGCCCTCAAGGTGGATGTCACAGGTTCTGTGCTTGCCATCAAATGTATTTATTCATTCATCAACCCAAATCAGTAAGCACTCATTGAGTAGATACTTCAAACCTAGTGGTACATGCTAGAATGGTGAGCAAACATAGACATAATCTCTAATCTTATAGAACTTTCTCTATGTGGAGGATGAGAGGGTAAAGAGGGGAAAATTATATTAATAAAATAATGACATGGATAAATGCAAAATGTGAACATTTATGAGTGCTTTAAAGGAAATAAGAAATGAGAAAAATGAAATGAGGGAATTTGAAAAGTCAGGAAAGTCACTTGAAGGCTTTCTGAAAAAAGTCATTATTGAACTGAAATATGAAAAATTGGAAGTTTGGGGCAAAGAGAAGGTGGAAATTTTTTTAGAAAGTGTAAATACATGTGCAAAGACGTTTTAATGGAAGGAAGCTTAAAAGAAAGGCTTTGTGTCTACAGTATCAAAAGTTAGGAAAGGAAAGGAACATTATCTGGGATAAAGAGGGGCATTACATAATTATTAGGGGTCAGTACTCCAAGAAAGCATAACAATTCTTAACACGTATGTGTGGAAAACAGAGCATCAAAATACATAAGGCAAAAACTGATAGCTGCATCCACTATTATAGTTGGAGATGCCGTTTCCCCTCTATGAGAAATAGATAGGTCTAGGTGGCAGGATATCTGTAAAAATACAGCTGAATTCAATAACACCATTAATCAAATGGATATAATGGGCATTTATATACAACTTTATTCAACAATAGTAGAATACACATTCTTCTCAAGTTTACATGAGTCATAAAATACACTTTAACAGATGTCAAAAAATAGAAAGCATATAGTGTGAACTCTGAAACACAATAAAATTAGTTAAAAATCAATAATAGGAAGATAACCTAAAAAGTCCCAAAATACTTTAGGTTAACTTCTAAATAACATTTGGGTTAAGGAAGAAATGTCAAGAGAAATTGTACAATATTTTGATTTTGCTAAATAAAAAGGCAAACATAATCTATCAAAATTTGTGGAATACAACAAAAGCTGTGCCTAGAGGGAAATTTATAGCATTTAATGCATATATTAGGAAAAGTAGAGCAGTCTAAAATAAATAATCTAAACTTCCAAATTAGGAAAGTGGAAAACAAGAGCAAATTAAATTCAAAGTAAGCAATAATAATAATAATAACAGAAATCAATAAAATTGAAAATATAAGATAAATAGAGAAATTTAGCAAAATCAAAAGCTGGTCATTTGAAAAATGTATTTTCAGTCAGACTAACTAAGAAAAGCAAAAAAAGAAAATGCAAAAATTACTAATATCTGAAACTAAAGAGGGGATATCACTATAGATCCTACGGATATTAAAAGGATACTAAAGTATAGTCATCCTACTGTCCAATGGAACTTATTCCTACCATTCAACACTGACACTGGCTACAACAAATGCTGACAAGCACGTGGAGCAACAGGAACTCTCTTCATTGCTTGTGTGAATGCAAATGGTACAGTCACTTTGGAAGACAGTTTGCCAGTTCCTTACAAAACGAAACATACTCTTACCATACAATTCAGCAATCACACTACTTGGTGTAATTTGAAGAAGTTAAAAAAAGTATGTTCACACAATAAGCTGTATTTGATAGCAACTTCATTCATAACTGCCAAAACTTGTAAGCAACCAAAATGTACTTCAATATAGTGAGTGGATAAGAAAGCTTTGGTAAATCTAAATCCAGACAATGGAATATAATTTAGCACTTTACAAAAAGGAGTTTTCTAGCCATGAAAAGACATGAAAGAAACTTTAGGAGTATATTAGTAAGTGAAAGAAATCAATCCAAAAAGGCTACACTGTGTATGACTCCAATTATACAACATTCTGAAAAAGGCAAAGCTATGGAGGCAGTAAAAAGATTTGTGATTCAAGTTTAAGGGGAAGTAGAGAGGATAAATGGAGCACAGAAGATTTTTAGGGCAGTGAAAATACTCTGTATGATACTATAATGGTAGATGCATATCATTATACATTTGTGCAAACCCATAGGATGTACAATATGAAGAGTGACCCCCTAACTCCAACTATGGACATTGGGTGATGATGTTTCATTGTAGATCATTAATTGTAATAAATTCACCACTGCCATTGAGGATATTTATAATGGGGAGGGTCTGTATGTGGGGGAGAAGAGAATATATGGGAAACCTCTACCTTACTCTCAATTTTGATGTGAACCTAAAAATGATCTAAAATAAAATTTATTGAATAAAATTTCTAAAAACATTACTGATGACTTCATTCATGATGACGTTAAAGAGATACGAAGGAGTCAGATCAGTCAAGGTCATAAATAAATGTTGGCATAAGTATGAAGATAATAAGTAAAAAAGTAGCTCAACCAGGTTTGCATCTTTGAAAAGGTCATTCTGGCTGCAGTGTGAAGAGTCATTTGGAAGAGATGCAAAATAAATGGAAATAAGACCAGTCAAGAGGCTACTGCAGTTATTGTAAGTGGAGTTGGTTGAGCTTTAGAAAAGGTGGTGATGGTGAGAAGAGTACATGCTAAAGAGATATTTATAAGCAAAGCCAACAATCCTTTTGATAAATTGAACACCCCATATGTGACACTCATTTGATGAGGCAGGCAAATTGATGATTATTGCATCTGTAGGTATGGCGCTACAGTCGCATTTACAAGCAAAGTACTACCAAGAAAGCACAGCATGAATTTCCCCCAATGTTAAAAAAAGATAGAATGCCTGTAATGAGGAAAAATTCTCCTGATTTTCTAAATAAGTGTCAGAGTATTATATGAATTTGACAGCAAAATGCACAGATTATGTAGCTCACTTTACTTTGTCATTGAGTCTGCAAGCTAGTGAACAATGTGACCATTTATTCTAGAAGGAATAAGCACCCAACCAACTCAGAGAGCTGAGTAACGGCTCTTGGTAATATTCTCATCAGAACTCATTCTGGCATCAAACTAAGTTCCCCAGACAAATTACCAAGTTTTGCACATAAATTTTTCTTCTCCATATTTCTCTCAGCCAAAGCTTTACTCTAACTTACTTTAAATTTCTTTCCTGTTTTTCTTTTCTTCCATAAAATAAATGCCAGTACTTTCACCTCCAAGTGACTTCTCCATTTTATTGTCTTTTGACAAATTCTCTTCAGTCTCCAATAATGTATTTTGGTATTGAGAATGAAGCTAGAAAAAAAATCATTTAGATTTTTAGCTCTCTGAGAGAATTTTGTCTACTTTTTTTTCCTCCACAATATCCCTAAAATCTATTATAGTGCTGGCCATATTATCAGTGATTAACAGTAAACACTTGTTAGATAAATAAGTACACGAGTGAATGAATGGCATTTTCTCAGATCAGTCTTCTCCAGTTCCCCATAATAGGTCATGTTCCCTTTAATTACTCTTGCAAGCCCCAGTCTTCTCCTTCATGGCACAACTCACAGTTGTAATTGAATGATGAATTGGGTAATTGGCTATTTATATTTTCTAGCATACTTGAAGCTCCATGACAGCCGTTTCCTCCCTGTCTTATTTACTGCAATCTCCTCAGTGCTTAATACCATGGTTAAACCACAGAAGTTGGTCAATGAATATTTGTTGTCAAATGAATACTTGATAAATAAAATAATTAAGGGATATGAGGCATCTTAGATAAGAGAAGGAATGTGCAGCCTCAGATATTCTTGCCGATTTTTTCAGTTATGGAAATGGAGGCCCAGAGGCATGAAGTGACTTGTTCAGTGTTTCATAGCTAATGGGAGTCAGAGCTGTATTTTAATCCCAGTTCTCTCCAACTCTGTAGTTTGTGCTTTGAAATGGAAACACTATGCCATGCTGCACCATTTAAGCAATGATATATTCATTGAAAGCACCAGAGATCACATTTTAGAGAGAAAGAGTCTGTAGTATGAGATGAATCCATCAGCCATATGGATGGAAGGGGAAAAAAAGAGTCTGAAAAGCTTCCTTTCACTTTATACAATATGAATTGTCACAGAAATCAAATTTGGCACACACTGTAAAGCAAAGAAAAAAATTATCCCACCTTGGATGTAAAATGTGACTTGCATTTTGTCTATGCTTCTGAAATCCTGAAGAGGACCCAAAGACTTGTGGAGTGGAGGGTATGGCTTTTTGATGATAGGCTTTTTATGCACTTATCTCCAGGCAGCAAGATGAGGACCTGAAAAATTGAAGCCGACCTCAGACATAATGAATACATTAAATGTTGAAGCCTCTGGTCAGGGTCAGGCAGCCTCCTTGAAGAGAGTGGATGTGTCTCAGGACACCGAGTCTCCAGACAGAGGCAGGGGCAAGGAAATGGCCTATTGGGGCATAAAACATTTACATCTGTTCTTATGTCACCGCTCTTTGAGGCTGCTTTCCCTGCCTTCAGTAACATCCTAGGCTCACCACCAGATTCTTAAGCCTGCTAATTAAAGCAGAGGTCTAACAGCAGCGATCAAGTCGCCACCTATGACTGGTACCTACTTCTGATAATATCAAATAGATAATGGAAATTATGGATCGTTAATTTTTAACTCCATCCAACCTGCCACATTCAGATTCACTGATTGTAACTCCCCTTGTGTCTCTGTAGCACAGTGTACACACTCTGGAATCATAAGTCCCCAACCTTCCACAGATTCTTGTCACAGAGTTTCAGATTTTGAAGGCATTTTGGAGATTGCCAAGGAAAATACATAACCCATGCAGGCAATATCTTTAAAACATCTGTCTTGAAATTTCATCCAGCCTTTGCTGCAATTCCAGAATGGGGAATCACTGCCCAGTGAAGCAGCCTCACTCCATTGTTGAAGCTAAAATTGCTAGAACAATCTTTCAGGATTAAACCCAAATTGAGTTCCCTGTGCCTTCCTCTGCTCTTGGAATGGCATAAATTCCTTATCTGCATTGTATTCCATGAAAAAAACATATTGAAAAGAGCTCCAGCATCTTACCAATTTGAGCTCAGACGTTCATTCTGGAACTTAGTCATTAGTTATCCTTTCTCAAACTCAATTTTCTCACCTATATCACAGGGATAACACCTCACGGAATTGCTGTGAGAATTAAATGAGCTAAACTGCTCAGTGCCCATGAGTAGACTACAACCGTAAAGAACATAAAGTCTTTACTAGGCTTTAATTAGGCTGCCTGGTTTCAACCTTGGCCCTAACAGATACTGGCTGTGTGACCTTCAGCAAGTTTCTTAAATCCTCTTATCTCATCTTTCTCATCTATATAATATCTATAAAAAAGTAATACTTCCTATCTTAGAGGATTTGGGGGAAGATGAATAAGTTAATATGTCAAGTTCAGTATTAATCAAGATAAGCTAACTGCTGTACCAAAAAGTAGAAAAGAAAAGAAAGCCCTAAGTGCCAAAACTTCACCATAAGAAACAAACAAACAAAAAATGCTGTTATCACTAGAAAATGAGACATTTCTAGGATATAGACTTGTATCTGGGAACATCATTGTCCGCTAGGACCTTGACTTCCTCCACTGAATCTTCTACCTTGGTACAAAGATAATGGCCACACAGAACAGTGAAGGACACCCATTCTAGCCACCATGGCCTAGTGCTGCCTCATCTCTTCCACTCACATCCTGTTGGCTAGAACTATTCATCAGTCATGTCACAGCCACACATAAGATACTTAGAAAATGCAGGCTATTGGTTTGCTCAGGAAGAAGAGGAGGCAGGTGTGGTGAGCACATAGCCATGTCTCTTTCACAAGCACTGAGAAGAGTGTCTAACACACACTAACTCCTAAGTGTGAGCTGTCAATATTACCAAGCCTTGTGATATTAGCAATTAGAGCAATTAGGATGAAAAGAGTCTTTGATACTTGAAAAGCCATCACACTTGCTGGACTAAGCATTCTTGTTTTTGTCAGTACCTTCTTGTACATCACAGTTCAGTGTCTTTCATCAGTTCCTAGACTTCATAATGTCACCATTATTATAAATCCTAAACAAGGCAGAACACACAGCTTTTTGCTCTTAGTGAGCATGCACTATGGACACCTATTAACTGCTCCTTTTTCAAATATTTTTGTTTTTTATATTCATTTATTTATTTTCTTCATCTCATGTTCTCTCTAAAGCTGTGAATTGCATTTGTTTCAATTCAGACTTAGCTTTAGGACATGGCATCGATCAGAGATTTTCAAACTATAAGCTTTGACCCATGGGTGAGACAAGGATACTACAGTAGGTCTATAACAGCATTTTTAGAATGAAATAGAAGAAATATGTAAGTTGCTGTTAGGTTTAAATAAGTTTTATGTGTGAAACTTTTATAAGATTAAATTTTTTAAATGGATAAAATATAATCAAGGAGGAAATTTTGACACATACTACAACATAAATGAACCTTGAAGACATTATGCTAAGTGAAATAAACCAGTTACAAAAGAATAAATATCATATAATTCCACTTATTTGAAGTACTTGAGTAGTCAAGTTCACAGACTCAGAAAGTAGAATGTTGATTACCAGGAAATCAGGAGCTGAGGGGTGGAGAATTATTGCTGAATGAGTACAAAGTTTCAATTTAGGAAAAGAATTGTCTAGAGATGGATGGTGATGGGGGTTGCCTAATAATGTGAATATGTGGTATTTAATGCATCTAAATTGTATACTTGAACATGGTTTAAATGGATAATTTCATGTTATATTATTTTACTACAAGAAAAAAGAAAACAAAATATTAGACCACAAATATTAGAGCCACACACTTTATGTATTGTTTTGTGAAAACATTTATTTCACATACATGTATACTTGCTAATGAAGCAAGTATATTTCTTGGTATGGGTCCAGGTTAAAAAAAAAAAAAAAAACCTTACCGTTCCTGAGTTGAACTATCAAAACAGTAAACCAGAGTTCAGACCTGATTTTTTCCTGAGCAGTGTTGTCCTTGCTGAATCTAAGATCCTTAACAATTATTGCCCTTGAAATTCCAAAATTGTTGCCTCAGTGTACACAAATACAAACACACCCATACAAAAAAACATCACCACCACCAACTTCCACTGACTGCAGTTACTCCATGTTGTCACACTTTTGTAGCTCTGAACATGCTGCCTTTCCTTTCCTTTTCCCTGTCCACTTCTCCCTTTCCTTTCAGGGTCAACTAGTGCATTGTTCACATGGGAGCTTTTCTTGACCCCACCTTGGCCACGATTAGAGAAAATTAGACTTCACTTCTTTAGCTTTTATTACTTTGGTTTACAATACTTGACTGTTTTTTTCCCATCAGTAATGATCTCAGAAGAAAGTATGTATCTTGCCTGCCACCACATCTCCAAAATTTAGCTGAGTGCCAAGTGGACGATAGTGTGTTTAAAAATTGTTAATGAATAAAGGCTAGGTGCAGTGGCTCACATCTGTAATTCTAACACTTTGGGAGATCTAGGCAAGAAGATTACTTGAGGCCAGGAGTTCAAGACAAGCCTAAGCTACGTAGTGAGACCTTGTCTTTACAACAAATAAATTAGCAGGGTGTGGTGGCACATACCTGTCTTCCCAGCTACTCAGGAGGCTGAGGTGGAGGGATCAGTGAGACCAGGAGGTTGAGGCTGCAGTGAGCTGTGATCGTGCCACTGCACTCCAGCCTGGGCTAGAGAGAGGGAAAAAAAAATTATTGATGAATAAGTGTATAATGACTGATAAGACTACCTCACACAACTTCAATTAAAAATATATAGAATATACTGTAAGATAATCTAGAAAAAATGATAATTTCATATTTATTCTCGTATCTTTTGGATTCCCTATGGTCTGTCTTCAAGAGAAGAGGGAATAACATAAATACTTATTTCCTAGTTGGAACTTCAAGTAAAAGAATGTATGCAATGAGACCATTGTACAAAGAGAAATCTATTTTAGAGAAATGAAATGCACAAATAATGAGGGTTCCACCCAGTGAAACTGAGTCTCATTTTTACCGGTGTGTTTCATGTCAACCACAGATGCCCAACATTTACAGAGGTACCTGGAAACCCCCAATATCCTGAAGCCCTTAGTGCCTCCTTTGAAGGTGTTCTTTGTACCAATGCATCTTTAGAAAGCGGTGATTTTTCCTTGACTGAAAACACTCGCCCATGAAGCCTGCTTGCATTACCTTTACCTTCTTGCTATTATTTTATTACTCTTTATTCTTGGCACCAAATCTATTGAGAATGAGAGACGCTTAGTGCCGAGGTTTCCGTTCCTGTGCTGTCAGGTTGACAGGGAGGAGGTTCATCTATCATTTGGGGTCAGGGAGGAAAGCCGAAAGTAGATATGTAGACAGTGCGTCATGATCTTTGCTTTTCTGTTTTTCCTATTTTGAACTAACTTCCAGACTTTTTTTTTTTTTGGTAGTCCACTGTTAGTTCTATGGGGAACATAAGAGAATAAACTCTGAGTTATTCATTTTCACTGTCAAATAAAACTCTCATGCTTATTTGAAGCGCCATTTGGTTCTCTGATGCCATTCTCCACATCACATTTAGAATCTTCAGCTAACGTAGGAAGTTAATTTGCTTTTCCTTTACTCAGATATTGATGAATATTAGTGAAAACTAGCTCTCAGACCGCCCCTGCAGCATCCCATCAATAAAAAGCTGACTATTGACAAGACTGTCATTGAAACAAAACTTCTCGGAATATACAGCCCTCCAGGAAACTCCAACCTTGATGATTTAGAGTAGGCCAGAAACAAATAGTAGTTTCTCCACTTAGGAAGTCAGTATCCTTTACTCTAATGAAACCCCACAACTCCCAGGACTCTTAGGATCCAGTGAATTACTCCAATATTAAAGGCCATTTTCTATACAGTCTTATATACCTATATCGTAGCCTTGAAAAAATACCACAATTAGATGTGAAAATTAACTGCTGTGCTCATTTTGAGGTAAACGCTCTGTGAAAATTTTTATGAGATACATACTCCTAGGAAACCATAGAAGTAAGTATTGTCTAGCTAGAGAAATAGGAATTCACCTCAAATAAGACTTCAGTTTTGAATATAGAAAGAAGAAAACCCAAATAAAAACATCCTACCCATTGATATAAGTGGACAGTGATATTCTGGCACCAAAGATGTGGTAAGAGGTCAAGTCCAGAGGCATCTGGGACCAGGGGACCAGAGCTATGCCCTTCGGAAGAGGTGAGGCAAGACAGAGGCGAAGACAGGAGGGGCGAGAGGCTTTTGTACTTCTGCTTCCCCTGCCTGGAACATTCCTTCTTACACCACTGCACGACTCTTCTCTCTATTCCTTAGTTCTAAGTTAAAATAGCACTGCCTTAAGACGGTCTTCTGTAACCACCCTAATTTATAGATCATCAATATCAAAGACAAGTTTTATTTCATTGCCAGCTTCCTTTTTGCATAGCTCTTACGCATATTAAATAATCTTATTTCTGGTTTTATTTGTTTCTACTTAACCTCTTTTCAAATATTAAGTTTCATAAGAGCAACGACCTGCTTTTTCTTCCCCACAGCTCAGAGTACAGAATATCATATGATTGTGCATAAAAGAGGTGCTCAGTAAAAATTGTGGCATCAGTGAACAGAGAAATGAATGAAGGAATATACTCATAATGACTTGTACACACATTGGCATACACACTGCGTATATAAACTGCTGCTTCTCAGATTTGCCTTGATTAGACACATTTCCTCTCAACAGAAGATAGTGTAATGCATCCATTCCATTCTAGATTATCTGGAATTCTTTGTCATGTAAAGAATGGCTTATTGCTGCAAAAGGCCTCCTTTAATCTTCATGATACCCTGTGGCAGTGGTGGGGTTACCTGTCTTAGAGATGAGGAAGGTTATAGAAACTGAAATTTTCTGCTCCCAAATCTCTTGCTCTTTCCTCCAAATAAAATTCTTAACCTCTTGGTATCTGTGGCGCTGAAATGAAAGATACATAAATGTTGGTAGTACCCTAAGCTCCTTTTGGCTTTGTTTTAATTTCTCCTGGTTTTCATATATATGAGAGTATGTCTGAGAGAGAAAGTAATAAAGAAGGAGAGTGACTGTGTGTGTGTGTGTGTGTGTGAGAGAGAGAGAGAGAGCAAGAGAGAGAGAGAGAGAGAGAGAGAGAGATAGACAGAGAGAGAGGGAGAAAGAGACAAAGAAACAGAGACAGAGAAACAGGAGAAATACAGAGACAGAGAACAGAGAGGGACAGAGAGATCATAGAATCTGTGCCAGTCTCCAACATTTGTTACATTCTTGAAGTTAATCAGCTAAAACTTTTTCCAGCTCCTAAGTTCTTACTCTAGGTTAAGACAGTATGTTAGAGAGAACATTGATTTGAAGATAAAAAATGTCCATTCTAATACTGACATCAGCATGTATTAACTTTGTGTTCTTGGGCAAATCACTTACCCTTTCTAGACCTCAGTTTTTCTGTCTCTAAAATGAGGATAACAATATCATTTGCCTCATATTGTTGTCATGAAGCTGAAATGAAAGTTTATATTTTAAAATTATAGCAAGTTGAATTTCTATAAAATCTCCATACACATGTGTTACCCTCCCAATTAACTTTGGTTATATTTTCCTTCTCTGTATTCTAAATATCATATTGATATACTGTATATATGTATTAAGATTACTTATTGCTTAGACATTTCTAGATTTACTCAAGCAATCAATATTTCATTTTTACGCGCCATATTTTTGTACCTCATAAACTAGGTTTAGAGTGCTATGATGTTAGTTATCTATTTAGTTTTTTTATATTTTAACTCAGTCCTCTTGATAATCCACAAGTATGGAAGTAGGTGCTGTCTGTGCTTGTGAAGTTTGAATTTTTTTCCTAGTTATAAATCTAAGTTAATTTAAGAATTATAGAACTTGAAAACTTGGGAAAGATCCTTAGAGGTCATTACTTCCAAAAACCAGCTGAGTAAAACTTACCTGGGGAACTTGGTAAACATACAGATATTACAACCAATCCCCATAGATTCAGATTAATAGGTATGGAAAAACACCTAGAAATTAGTACTTTTATGAATTTCCCTAGGGAATTCTGATGTACAGCCAAGTTTGAGAAGCAGTGAAATATAGACTAGCAGTTTTCAAATGCTTTTAAATCAGCGGGACACTTTTTTCATTTCTTTGCCTGAAACCTCAAGATATAAAACTAATAAAAGCAGAAGTGCTCTAATTGAAGAAAAGGATACACAATTTGTCTGCTCTCCCTCGCCCATGAATCCTGAGGACCACTGAGGAACTCCATTAAAAAACAGTTTGGAAACTGTTGCTCTAGACTGAATCTCCCCTATTATTGCTAATAGATAGTCATTCAGCTCCAATTTAAATGCTAAGTTGATGTAAAAAGCTCCCATTTATAAATAGTCATCGCTATTGAGATATACAGATTTTATTTACTAGTAATATGTTGCTTTCCCAGAGATCTTCAGGCTTATGTAGTGACATAATTCAACAGCTCGATTAAGCATAAAACTAAAATTCTTCCTAGCATGAACGCAATACCTGGTCCTTCTCATCCTACCTTCTGATATTCTAATCACCCTCTGTGTTGTCTCTTTCTAAAATGTTTCTTAATGTTCTCTTTTTACTTTAAAGATAGCCATATATCAACAACAACAAAAAAGTACACAGAAAGGAAAATGTTTTAAATTATAAATTTGGAAACATTTATTTGATGAAGATTTTAAAAAATATACTGGCTTATTTGTGTCATGTCTTGGTACAGTTTGCAAATATCACAAGGCTTTTTGTTTATTTGTTTCTGTTTATCCTAAAGCACTTAGGTGCAAAACTACCTTTGAGCACTTATTCTCTGTGCAGCCATGCGTTATCACTGAATATACAAGTCAGTTAGACTCAGCTCGTGCCCTTAATACATTCACAAAGAAAAAGAGGAGACAAACACATAAACAGTTGTAGTATAATAAAGGAAGTGCCAAAAAGGGATTATGAGATTATAAAGGGGAAGGTGACTAGCTATAGGGAGATAACTTATTTGAAAAAAAAAAAAGAGTTAATAAAAAGAACCAAAAAAGTAACAGAAGAGGAAAGAGAAAAGAGTAGGTCTGGTAAAATTCAAAAAAGTATCTTCTCCCAGATTAAAAACAAAGAAAGAAAGAAAGAATACTTGGAATTTTTACCAAAATCATCATGCGGAACACCTGTTCCCTACAAAACCACTAGATTCCCTGTTGTGTACATTCTAAATAAATCTAAGCTTTGAAAGAAGAACAATGATTTCATTCATAGCATAATTCAAGAAAACTTTTTTAGGATTGCTGAAACTAATTTCAACAATATGAACTTTATTTTGTTAAAGGAATCTGAGAATAATAAATGTGTTGTGATGGGCTAGGAACCACTATTTTTCCTTATTTGCCTTATAGAATTATTTGGCTTTTAAAACTATGTATGTAAAACTAAAAAATTAAAGTTCATTAGTAAAAAGTGAATAAAAAGTACATCATCTTTTACTAAAAATTTCAAGAAAGAATAAAAGAGGGCCTTTTAATAATCATGGGAAGATCAGTATATCAACAAAACAGAGAAATTTAGTTTTACATTAAAAGAAAAAAATTGACCGGGAGTGGTGGCTCAGCCAGTAAACCCAACACTTTGGGAGGTCAAAGCGAGAGGATTGCCTGAGTCCGGGAGTTCGAGACTAGTCTGGGCAACTTAGTGAGACCTCGTCTCTACAATTAATCACAAAAACTAGCTAGGCATGGTGGTGTGTGTCTGTAGTTCCAGCTACTTGGAAGGTTGAGGTGGAAGGATTGTCTAAGCCCAGCAGGTTGAGGTTGTGGCGGTAGTGAGCCTGCCACTGTACTCCAGCCTGGGCGACAAGAGTGAGACTCCAACTCAAAAAAAAGAAAGAAAAAAATTGCTATGGATCAGTATACCAGGTTGTATGTTATCAACTCAGCATTACAGTTGGCCAACTTCCTCCAAGTCACTTCACCAGTTTATCAAGAATCCCTCACTCTAAATACCCATTCAAGCTCTTCCTCCTCCATCCGTCACTCCTAACCAAGTACCCTTAGCAATCGTCCACTCACTCTCTCTTCCTGCATTAGCTATAAATTCCCTCTTGTTCCTCTTGTATTTGGAGTCAAGTTCAATCTCTTTTCTTTATGGCTGTAGTTTTGACCCCATTGCAAGTCTTGAATAATGTCTTCCTTGACATTTTTACCAAGTGTCCAGGCAAAAAAAAATTTTTTTAACAGTGGCAAGAAAAACGTCTAATTGTAATCAAGTCCTTTTGCACTTATTCTACTGTAATAATTTAAATATTCTCTTTCAGTGTAGGTTAATCATTTTATTTTCCTCTTTTTTAATGCTCCCATTTAGAATGGTGCTTGAGTGCACAGAGAGGGCCTTACTTGATTTTGTGCTACTCTTTGAATGTGCTCCAACCTGAGCCCACCATTGCTTGGCAGACTTTATTCCATTCTTGGCCATTGGGCTCCTCTCTTCGACTGATAAAACTGCAATCTATTATTTTTCAGTTTGATCCAGACCTGGTGGCCCTTCTCTGCTGACTAAGCCTTTACTGGGTTCTCCGTGGTTCTGAAGACACTCTGAATTTCTATGAAACTCTCCATCTGGCACCTGGTTTAACTGTGCCTCCCTCCAAAAACCTGAACCACCAAGGACTCTTCCACAATGACAGGTGGCTTCCTCGATGGCCCGTGGGATTCTTACTGGTGCTCATATCTGTGTGTATGCCACACAGAAACAAAAGGACCCCTCAGATCACCATTGGGGACTCCAGCAGAATCCTCCTCATCTAGGGTTTTTAAGCTAACAAGTTCCTGTGAACCATATATTAGTTCAATACCTCTTGAACTTTGTTCTCATCTTTCATTTGTCTCTAACCATCATCATCTTAGGATCAAAAGAAAGTCACGTTTCTGGGCAAACTTCTCAGGGCCCCTCTCACTGTGGGACCTTTTCTGTCCTCTTAATAAATCCTACTTTTTTTAAAAAAAAGAAAAAGAAAAAAAAGAAAGCTGTGCTTTCATTTGCCATATGCTATGTCATATACTAAGGTAGATTCATCTCCTTAGAGAAGAAACTCTATGATGTGATCCAAAAGCCCAGTGCTTTATATTTCAAATGGGAGGTAAGGATTTAAAAACATTCACTTTAAAAAATATTGATTCACTTGCTGTAATATTCTATTATCTTTCAATTTCTCTATGAATTTCTTTTATGGAAATCCTAATATTAACTTTAAGAGCCTCAAACATGGAAGGAAGGAAGGAAGGAAGGAAGGAAGGAAGGAAGGAAGGAAGGAAGGAAGGAAGGAAGGAAAGAGAAAGAAAAGTAGAAACAAAACACTCCAGTAAGAAAACTGCTAAGATTAAGCTGAACAAAAAGACTGGTAAAAAGGATATATGCAAGATATAATGCAAAAATCAATAGCTTTTCTTATACCAGCAACACTGCTTGAAATTGAAATGGTATAAAATAATCCATTTACTGTAACAACAAAACTATCAAATACTAAGGCATTAATTTAACAAGAAAATTCAAGATCTATGTGAAGAATATCATAGAAAAGCTTCTTATTAAGCACAAAACCAAAGACAATCAAATAGAGAGCTATGCTGTATTCTTAGATGGTAAAATTTAATATCATTAAAATGTGAATTTCTCTCCAAACTAATATATGCTTTTAATTCTAATTCCAAAGATTTTTAAAGGGAAGATGAATAAAATATCTCAAAGTTAATATAGCAGAATGGTAGGAAATTATTTAAAAAAAACAAACAAAATAAGTTTTATCCTACCCAATATTAAAAGTTATTACTAATTCTTTGCAATTGAACAACATTGTCATTAGAAGAAAAAAATAGATCAAGAGAACAAGACAGTTATCTTCAAAATATATCACAGCATAAGTGGAGATCCTCTATTTGACAAAAATACTTTTGATTAATTAGCAAAAATATAGTTTTCTTAATAGAGGATGTTGGCACAACTGGCCATCCATCTGGTTACAAATAAAGTTGAACTAGTACCTGTCACACTTAGAGAGATACAAAAATAAATTTCAAATGGATTAAAAACCTTCATAAAAAACAAAGCACATAACATAGAGAAGATAAATATATAAATAAAACTTTGTATGGGAAAAATTTCTTAACTAAAATAGAAAATCCAGAAGTTCTAAAAGATAAAATAGATGCATTTTACCCTGTAGAAATTAAAAACTGCTTGTGTAGAAAATGATACCACAAGCACTGTACCATAAAAAGGAAAATATTTGCAATATATTTGGCCCCCTCAAGAAGTGCTATCTATAATATGGAAAAAACATTTTACAAATTATAAGGAAAAGGAAAACCACGATATAAGGAAATGATCAAATGAGGCATATCAGCAAACAACTGCAGAACACATTTAAATGTGATAGATATGCAGTCAGTAGACATGAAGCCTCATCAGTAGTCAAGGAAACGTAAACAAATATCACTGAGGTATTTCTGGTTATTTTCAGATTAGCAACATTAAAATTAAAGGAGAGATAAAGACTTCTTGTGAGGATGGAGGAAGAACAGAACATAGGAAATAGAAACGATTTTGTCCTCTGGAAACAACAATCTACCAATATATACTAAAAATAAAATACAAATTACTTTTGTACCGGTCAGGCTTCTTTCTTGGCTGTAATAAGAGAAATGGGTCCTGAACAATTTAAACAGAAACAACTTATTGAAAGAGTATCATCACTGACAGAATTTTTGAGAAAACTGAAGAGTGAAACAAAGAAAGTAGACAAGCATCATCAAATCTAAACAACTGGAAACACAGCCTAGATAGAGGGAGGCCAGGAACAGCCTGTTCAGGGAAACTCTGTTCCTGCCAGTGGACACTGCTGCTGACACCCCGCCCAATTTTTAATTAAAAAAAGGCTGCAAACTCTCGATTTTAAAAATCAATTTTTTTTCTAACCTGAGAAGCTAGTTAAGAAAACAACGTCTTTTTAGATGAAAAACAGACTTTAAGGAATTTTGAATTCCTTTCATGTCAGTTTAATTTTTTTTAGAAAAAAAATCAATAGAATAAATTTTTACTAACTATTAATATGTATATATAAATATATATACTCATGTATGTTATGTGAATGATTTTCATCTATTTTAATAATCATCTGTGGGTATTAAAATCCTTTGAATTTTTTGCACATTTTGATGACCAGTAATATTTTTATAATACAAAGATTAACTTTATTAAAACAATAATTTTTTTAAATTTAAAAATAGATTGAATCATTTATTTATTTTATAGAAAGAACTGTATTACTTTAAATAACTTACCTCTGTAAAAAGTGGATTCGTTTATTCCATAACAAAGTGTCCTGAAGGAGTCACATACAAGCTTAGTTTCAAAGTTTAACCTGGTCAAGGTCCTGGGTTGGCTTGTTTATAACTTTTCCCCTTGGTTTCCAAGAGACTGCAGCTGTGCCAAGCATCTTGAGCTGCCCTACTTCTTCAAAAGTGTAAACACAAGGCCTTGCCTTCTCTTCTCAGAGATACCCACCAGCGTTTTCCTTAGACCTCATTTCCACTCCTACTTTCTGCCTGATTATCCTGAGACCAGGAGACCTTTTTTTTTTTTTTTCATTAATCAGTATTTTTTATTATGGTTTTGTGGGGTACAGTTAAGGGTTAGGTGTACAATGACGTTTCATTCAGGCACCCTGTAGATAAGAAGTGTTTTCCCATCCCCCGACAGATATTTGCTACTGTTAATCCCATCCCCCTCCCCCCCATAGTTTCCCAGTACCATCCGTCATTTTCTTATAGTATTGCATTGGATGTTCAAGGTCCATTATATGAGTGAGAACATGACCTTTTTGTGATATCAGAAGAAAATCAGGGATCTGTTAGCTAGAGAAGGGGAGAAAGAGTGATGGCTTTTGAGGAAGCAAACTATATTATTTACTACTTCTATTTGTCTAATTTATTTTAGGAAGAAAGATAGATGAGAGAAAGGAAGAGATAGTGAGAAATAGAGAGAAGGTAGAAAAGAGAGAAAAGGAGAATGAGAGAGAGATTAAAAAGAAAAAGAAAGGAAGAAACAAAGGAAGACAGGAAGAAACAAAGGAAGAGAGGAAGGAAGAAAGGGAGGGAGAGGAGGAGGGAGAAAAGGAGGGAGGGAGGCTGGAGGGAGGGAGGGAAAGAGAGAGGGAGGGATATAAACCCCTCTAAATTTCTATGCATATCTATGACATGCTTATTTTTATATCAAATATAATAGATATTTACAATTTCAACTTAACTAGTCATCCAGGAAAGAAATTTCGTATTTTTATTATTTATTCTTTTACTTTTGATTAATCCTTAAGAAAATAATTTGAATGATAGCAACGTTTTCTCTTTCCAATATATTTCCTTGGATTTTGCAGTGAAGCAATACAACTTATAGTAGAGACTAAGTTTAAACAGTTGCTAAAATTATAATCGAATGATAGAGTTGTCTCTAAAATAGTGAGAATAAGTGATATTAAAATGCGCATTTAATATATACTTTATGATGTTTTCTTTAGTGTTTGAATGTTAATTGCTAATACATTTCAAAACTTGATGCAGTGCATTCAATTTTTTCAAAAAGTTCAGATGTGATTTTTTTTTCTTACACATTTTTGTTTTGTATTAAATTTGAGACTGAGAAAGGAGGATCAGCAAAGAACAGAGATACCATTTAACAGAAACTATAAGGTGATAATCAGAGAACTTCATGTAGCAATGACTATAATTTTTTCCTTCCTTGTTTTTAAGAAACTCCTGTCTTAATAGCTGATTGATGATATCAAAGAGGCTAACAGAGGCCTTCATAAAAGAGTTATGAAATACAATTCTTATCTCAGGAAAATCAAATCTAGCAAACTGAGGAAAGCTACTTTTAAATTCCGTGCACACTTCATGATTCAGAAAGGCTTGGTTTGCTTATACGTTAAGAGAAATTGGTGAGTTTTAAAGAGACATTCTCATCAGAGTCTAATACGATTGAGCTTGGAATAGTTAGGCAACAATCACAGATAATGAAAACACTGTCTAATTGCACCTAGATTTTTTTTCAAATCTTTATTTATCGTATAATCTTTTAAGAATGACTCTTAGAACACTGGCTAATGGTTTACCGCTTTAATAAAGAGTTCCATTTTTGTAGTAAATTAGAAGTATTAGAGTTGCTTAGCTCACCCCATCTAGTCCATAAAACCCACTGCGTAAAACACGTGTTCAAAAACCATTATTCACTCAGTGGCAACCCATTTACTTTAAAGCAAAATACCCAAAATAGATTCCAGGACCTACAAATCAAAGGAAATATCAGCAACACTGTTTTTCTTTTTCTTTATGCAGAACCAGACCAAGACACTTAAAAGCATTAAAAGAAAGGATAATCAGAAAATGTGATAGTAAACAGTATAAACGACAAAAAATTAAGCCAAAAACAAGATCATAGTAAATGAGGAGCGTGTACTTTGGCAAATAAGCATGTAATCAATGTCATTTTCTTTTTATCTCCTATCCTTGCTTAATTACTTGATGAAAATATAACATTTGGGCAAAGATTTGAAACCAGATTGTAACTTGTATACATGTAACATGTATGCCACTTAAGATCCAGTGTGGAGAGTTTTAAGCTTCACCTAGTCAAAATATGGCTTGAGTTCAAACCAGTAATTTAAGCTTAATAATTTTTTAATAATTTGTTGAACTTTAATCAAATAACCTTGTTAATTTCTGTTATTGCTGGAATCTTTCTATTTTAAAATGTGCAGGCTACAATTTGGGTCTTTATTTGGTTATTTTCAACTAGGCATTATATTAGTCTCTTGTTTGTGTAACTGGGAGTAGAAATTTGGGTTGTAAGATTTAATTAAGACAAGAGTCATTTTATAAAAGATTTGGCAATGTTCTTTCTCTGAATGATGTTTCATGAGAACTACTTCACAACAGTCGGTGAATATAACAGACTGATCTGATTGTTGAAAAATGAACAAAAGCTGTATCAAATCCTTCCAAATTAATTCTGAATTTAAGCTATTTTTCCTGATCCTTTGGAATTCTAGTATCTAAAAGTCCAATAAATTATAAGCTGAAAGGTAGGATTTCTTCTCCAAGAAAACACAAAAGGCAACATATATTTGAGGGGTGTAAACTGAATTTTTATTTGTGGAGTATTAGAGAAGGAATAAAAAACGTATTTGAGATTCTTTCCTACAATATGTTTGCCACTTTAAGTCTATCTTGGGGTATGAAAGTAAATTTGCTAAACAGTATAGTAGGTACAGGCTGGAGAATTTTGTATAGACTCTCTTTCTTTATTGCATATATAAAAAAATAAGGAGGAAAAATTTTTCGGTCATTGCCTTTGTTTATACACACACACATACACACACACATTCCCAAAGAGCTTCTGGGATAAATGTGACTTTAAGTAGTAACAGCATTCAGAATTTAATTTCCAGCCTGCAGTTTTATGCAGAACCTATAGGTATATGTAAAACAACAACAACAAAAACAGGTCATTGCCTTGCTAGTCTCTGGTGTGGCCATAGCTCTTTGAAGTATGGCTGTCACCATGTTTCCCATTTTTGGCCCTGTCCCCCAACTTGGGGAGGGGACCTTCTTGTTCTCTCTCTCTAATTCAATATTAAATAAATTTTTAAAAAACTCAGAAGTCTCCTCCTTAGGTTAAAGTAGATATGTTAGTTCCTTTATTTTACTTTATTCTGCATATAATATCAAGTCACACAAAGATCTACTAATGGGAATTAATTACCTAATCATAGAACATACACAAAAGTGGCCAAATGCTGACGTTGTCAAGCACAACACTCAACACATTTTTAGAAAAGGAGTGTATTTGCCAGAAAGAACAGAACCTGGAACTCCTAGTAGCTGAAAGACAATCAACAAGGATGAATACAAATTGCCTAATGAAAGCAGTTACAGGTTGATAATAACCCCAAGTTTTAGAATAATCACACACACACACACACACACACACACACACACACACACTTTAAAACTTCATTTTAAAAACCTTGTTTTCCTTTGCCTGATTTTAATTCAATTCACAAAAGCTCTCATGTTTTCATGTTTTATTATCCTGTTAGGGACTTTTTCTGATTTAAATAGCTGCATCTTAGCCTAGAAAATTGAAGTAGCCCTTTAAAAGGATGAAGTCATTGTAAGTACCTATAAGAAAACTTTGGTCCGTATGTCTCTAAATAAAATGCTAATACCCTAAATTCATTATTATAGCGTTATTAGCTAAATGTTTATATCCTCCCATCCCCAAATTCATATGTTGAAGCCCTAACCTCCAACATGATGGCATTTTGAGACAGGAGTTTGGGAGGTCATTAGGGTTAGCTATAGTCATGAGGATGAGGCTTTCATGATGGGATTAGTCTCTTATAAGAAGGCATCAGAAAACATGCCCTTTCAAGTCTCTGTCTGCCATGCAATGACACATCTAGAAGGTGGTCTTTTGCAATCCAGGAAGAGAGCCCTCACCAGGAAATGAATTGACCAGCACCTTGATCTAGAACTCTCCAGCCTCCAGAATTATGAGAAAATACATTTATCTTGTTTAAATCACTTAGCATATAGTATTTTGTTATCACAACTCAAGCAGACTAATATACATGGTCATTAAGAAGCTGATAATACACAAAAATTTCTTTGTTTAGGATGAAAAGTTGAGACTAACCTTATGTTTGTGTGACCCCAGACAAGTTATTAATCTCTCTTAACCTATTTCTTCATCGAAAAGATGGAGTACTAATCCTTGCTTCATTCAAGTATGTAAAAATTCAAAATAGATGAAACAAAAGGCCTCACAGAGTCTGGCAAGTAGCAAAGCTAAATTAAGGTTGATTATTGGGACCCACCCCAATCACTTCCATAGGATCGTAGCATGCAGATTTCGTTTCTTATTTCTATCAGCACTTCATTGCACATCAAGAAATGCTTTAAATGCCTTTTTATGATGCAAAGAAGAGTTATTTCACCATTCAAATAGATCTTCTGAAATGTATTATCATTTTATTGAAATATGATGTTTCCATTTAAAATCTGGTTGTTTTCCAAGAGGTCTGAAACACAACTCTATACCTGTCTCAGTAATACACAAGCAATTTAATATACATAGTAAATATTTTGAGCATTAGATACATGCTGAAAGAATGTTGTCTTGGTTGTTGTAGAGCATACGAGGGTGTCTAAAATGGTGTCCTGTCCCCAAACAGCCAGGAATAGTGAAGGAAACATACATACAAATAAACATCTTGTAGTGTAATGACTGCTCTTTCAGGCATAACCGTAGAGCATTGTGAAAATACAAAGGAAAGACTGGTTTCTTTTTCTTAGGGTTGAAAGAAAAACCATCTTTTTTATTTTTTGCTGACATGATCTCACTATGCCATCCAGGTTGGAGTGCAGTGGCATGATCATAGCTAACCTCAGCCTCAACCTCCTGTGCTCAGGTGATCTTTCTGCCTCAGCCTCCCCAGTAGCTGGGACTACAGTTGTACCTCACCATGCCCGGCTAATTTGAAAAACCATCTTACAAAAGTTGAAGCAGTTAAGCAGGTGAGTGCTCCAGCATTACTTGAACTTTGTACCTTATTTCAAGAACCAATAGCAGTCAAAGCAAAACAAATGAATGTGTGAAGGGACTATAATATACAATGTGTACACTGGAAAGTCCATTTATGTATTTTCTCTGTTCAGGATCCAACACTGGATATCTCATTACACTGAACAATATGGAACAACAATACTTGCGTTGCAACCAATTTTATTGCTGTTACCACTAATAATAATACAATGTAATAATAATATTACAAATAATAACAGCCCCTTACATGCACGTAGCGCTTCACTCATTTCATCCCATTTTTGTACCACAATTGACATTCTTCAGTTAGTGCATAATGAGGAAACTGATGTTAAGACAAACTCAATTATTTGAAAATTTAACTTTTTTCCCACTAGGAATAAAAAGAAAGCATCATTATCACTGACAGATCTTTCTTAAAAGTGAAAAGTATTAGAAAACAGGAAGCAATTCAACAACCTCCAGATGCTTCACCCAACTATCATCTTGGTTCCCACTGTACTTGTTCTTAACTACTTGAAAGAACCAGTAAACATTCTCATTTGCATCAATTAACATTCTGAGAACTCTAACAAATGCTGTTCATATGTTGTGTTTATACTATGCTGCTTTTCCTTTTTTTCACATTTTCGATTATGAAAGTAAAATATGCTCATTATAAGTAATTGAAAAATACCCTGGCATGGTGGCTCACGCCTGTAATCTCAACACTTTAGGAGTTAAGATGAGAGGATTTATTGAGCCCAAGAGTTTGAGACCAGCCTATACAGCATAATGAGATTGATTTTTAATAAATTTTTAAAAGATTAGCCAGACATGGTGACACATGCCTGTACTCCCAGTTACCCAGGAGGCTGAGGTGGGATGATTGCCTGAGTCCAGGAAGTTGAGGCTGTGGTGAACTGTGATCATATCACTCTGTCACTCCAGCCTGGGTGACAGAGTGAGATAGTAAGACCCTGATTTAAAAAAAAAAAAAGTAATTGAAAAATATAAACCGGGCTCGGTGGCTCCATCTGTAATCCCGTGCCTTTGGGAGGCTGAGGTGAGTGGATTGCCTGAGCACGCAGGTTCGAGACCTGCCTAGGCAACTTGGTGAGACCTCATCTCTACAATAAATCAAAAATCAGCCGGGCATGGTAGCACGCGCCTGTGGTTCCAGCTACTTGGAAGGCTGAGGCGGAAGGATCACCGGAGCCCAGCATGCCGAGGCTGCAGTGGCCAGGAGCGGCCACTGCACTCCAGTCTGGGCAACAGAGTGAGACTCCAACCCAAAAAAAAAAAAAAGAAAAGAAAAGAAAAATATAGACAAATTAAAGGTAGAAAAAATTAACCCATATCCCTAAAACCCAGAAATAACCACAGTTAGCATTTCCTTTTATCTCATTTTCCTTCTCTTTATTTTTCTGTGTGTTTGGGCATGTATTTTTATTAGAGAAGATACGGTATAAATAGATATGCAATGTTATCATTTTAATAAGCATTTAAAAATAATTTTGTATTTAAAGAATAGTTGCAAAGATAGTACAGTATTTTTGTAAATCTTTTATCTAGCTTCTCCCAAAATTAACATCTTCTATAAGTATGTTGCATTTTTTGAACTAAGAAATTAACTTAGTTATTAATTAAACTTCACATTTTCTTCAGACATCACCATTTCTTCCACCATCCTTCTTCTGTTGCCAGACGCAAACCAGTATATGCTGTTACATGTAGTCATTATGACTCCTTTGTCTCCTCTGATCTGTGACTGCTTCTCAGACTTTCCTTGACTTTTGTGTCCTTGACATTTTTTTTGAAGACTGTATGATCAAGTATTCCATAAAGGTTTCCCAATTTGGACTTTTCTGATGTTTTCTAATGATTAGTGCCCTTCTCATCACATTATATAAGGGAGTACATGATATCAACATAACTCATCATTGGTGCAGTTAACCTTGATTGTGGGGTCAAGGAGGTATCTGTCAGGGTTCTATTTTTCTATTTTCTATTTTCATACTCCATTTTGAAAGTGAGCCACTACAGCCTGTTCTAAATACATAAGAGATTAAGCTGCACCTCATAGAGGAACTATTCTCTAGTAATGATTTGCCTCTTCTTTTCCACTTACTTATGTATCTCATTTACTTATATTAATATGGATTCATGAATATTTATTTTACACTTTGAGTTTTATGTGTTATTCATTTTGTTGCTGTGTTTGATCCCAGTTTGGTCATTGAGAGCCCTTTCATGGTGGTGTTTGTGTCATTTTGAAACACCCCATTCCTACATTTTAACGTTTGTGGCCATTTCCTTAATTCCTAGCACTTCAAGATGCTCCACACTTATGTCATCGAGCCTTAGAATCTGCCATTTCTCTAAGGAGTCCTGATTTATTTTATTGGAAAATAGTATTAGAAACCAAGATCTGAGTTCTGGGTATTATCCTATAAATAGAAACCATATCCAATAATCCAATATATTATTCACCAAGTATATTTTAGTACAAGAAAGCTTGAAATTGAAGAATCTGTTACTTGATTTGACCTACCATTTGTGCCCCTCTCACATTTCCTCACCAAAAATATGCTCTATATGGATGGCATAGTGTGTTGGTTAAGAACCTGAACTCTAAAATCAAAGAATCTGAATTCACCCATTTGATATATGATGATACATGACCTTGGGCAAGTTCTATCATCCATAGAACAGAACTAGCAATAAAGTACCCACATCACAGGGAAATTGTAAACCTTTCAACAAGTTAATATTTGCAAAGCCCTTGGGATGGTGTCTGGCACCCAATAATTACTATATAAATATCAATTGTTATAATTGCTATTCTTACAACCTTAACCAGAATTCCAGTATTGAAAATGAAACATCCAGTAATAGCCAACACTTATTGAGTCTATCTTATGAGAAAGGCACTCATTATTCCCATTTATAAAGTACATTATTTTCAAATAAATATCTTCACATTATTATTAATGTGATTTTCATCAATGAGCATATTTTAATCCATATTTTATCCTGTGATTGATATTCAATTTCTCATTAAAACTTTGTGAGTAGGTGTTGTGTTGAGGATTTTTAGGGAAGTAAAACTATTCTGTATGATACTATAATAACATATTTTCTCAAACCTATAAAACTCAAAACACCAAGAGTGAACTCTCACATAGACTATGTCAATATAAGTTCATCAGTTGTAACAAATGTACCACTTGGGTGGGGGATACTGATAATGGGAGGAGGCTATGCATGGGTGAGGTGGGGAATTGTGGGAAATCTCTGTATCTTCTGCTCAATTTTGCTATAAACCTCGAGCTGCTTCAAAAAAAACTTACTTTTACAACAAAACCTATATGTGCTAGAGTACCCACAAGATGGCCTTCATGAGTTCCTTTCTTCACTGTACATGCATGCTGCTTCTCATGGTAGTAAGCAGAAACGAATTTCCCTTCCCCTGAATCTGGAACTTTTAGTTTAACAAATAAAATTCAGCAGAAGAACATTCTTGAACTTTTGTAATTAAGTTTTATCAGAAACACTGGTACTCACATCTGAGTCTCTAGAAATCCTTAATTTGAGAATGACTCATGTTGGAACTAATTTGTCATGTGGTAGAAGTCTACACTGCCTAGAGAGGCCAAACATAAGGCACGTAGGTTGTCGGCTCCACCTGAGTTATCAGCTGACAGCTCATGGGGACTCTCATCCCTCTTGGATGCCCAGCCTAATCAAACCTCTAATGTATTGTAGATACAGTTGACATCTGATGCCACCCCATGAGAGTTCCAAAGTCAAAGTTGCACACTGGGTCTGGCCAATCCACAGAATTATGAACAATACTTTAAGTCACAAAGTTTTGGGGTAGCTAAACAAATGACCAAAACAGATTATCAAAATAATGATAAAGATTTGCTTACATACAGCCAGATGTTGCCCTATCAGACTTTGCTACTTCATTAAAATTCAAATTGTAGTATCAACTAAACATCACTAGTGAATCATTTTTCACTCCATGTCTCAATGTTTAATTTTGTTTTTAATCTATAAACTGTGTACGAGTTAATATCTTTATGGAATTCTTGCTGCTTTTCAATAAGTTCCCTGAGGGTCTCAATAATGTAAAGTTTAGCAAACCAATAACTATGCTTCAAAAATATCCAATGTGAGAATCATTCAGAAAATGTAGTTTTGATTCTTACAGCTTACAAATTCTTGACAGAAATCTTTATTTGGATGAGGAATGTAATTCAGTAAGAAACAGCAGAGAACAGTGTCTGATCTCATTTCTTCACATAAAGCTAAAAACAGACAGGATAGGACAGCTTGGATTTTATTAGATTTACCATTTTGATAACATCATTTAATGTGGAATTCTGATCTACAGAAAATGTCCACATCTGAAAGCTGCTCTGTGAAGAAAATAATGTATTTCTTGAATTTCGAGCCTTTTTATATGTACTGTATTCAAAAGTCTTTCCAGCTTTTGTTCCTTCACTATCAAAACACATAAATTTATGTAGGGTTTCTATAATATTTGGTTTGTATCAAAGTATTCTTTTATCAATTGAAATAATTTATCCCCTGTAAGTTCTTTTGGTATTTTATAGAACAAATAAAACTGTTCAAAGAGTTTCTCTTTAGAGCTTCTCACTACTATCATTACTAAAGAACTATTCAATATGTAATAAAACTTTTTAAATCTAGCAATGCCCTGAATTCCTGTTATCTATCTTGTCACTAAGGTGTCTATTAATTGCAAATCAAAAAGTTGCACATTTTGCATTCTAGATGCAGCTAGAGACCATCATTCTAAGTGAACTATTGTAATTACCTCTTGGAACATAATCTGATATTATATAAGTGGTTTTATATCACAAATTTAATTTTAGGGCACTCATTTGCTGAATATTCCTTGAGAACTACTACTGCTATGTGCTAGGCACAGTTCTTTCCCAGTGACCAAAACACATAAAGATCCCAAATCCTAAGAGGACTGCCATCCAACAGGGCAAGACAGGCATCTACATAAATTATGAAAATTAAGTTATTTTATATATTTGAAGATGATATATTAGCTTTCTAGGGATATCATAACAAAGTACCACAAAAATAGGTATCTTCTTTCTAGGGATACCATAACAAAGTAGCACAAAAATAGGTGGCTTGAACAACTGAAATTTATTTTCTCATGGTTATAGAGTCGAAAATTGGAGAACAAAGTGTTGGCAGCATAGCTTCCTTCTGAAGGCTATGAGGAAGAATGCCTTTCATGCCGCTCCCCTAGTTTCTGATGGTTTCTTGGCAATCTTTATCATTCCTCGGCCTGAAGATACATCACCCTGATCTCTGCCTGCATCTTCACATGCTTTTCTTCTTTGTGTGCATGTCTGTAAATTTCTTTTTTTAAGGCAAACACCAGCCATATTGAATTAATCTAATATGACCCCACTCATTACATCTGCAGTCACCTTACTTCTAAATAATGTCACATTTGAGGCCCCGGGAGTTAGAACTTCAACACAGGAAATTTCTAGGAGGGACACATTAAAACTCTTAACAGATGATATATGCTATGTAGAAAAGAAAAAGTAGATCAGAGGGAGGGGATGGAGTAAGAAAGACAGGTTACCATATCAAATACAAAGATTGCAGAGAACTTCACCAAGAAGGTTTAAGAAAGAATCGCAGTCCATAGTAGAGAAAGTCAGTCAATCATATGTCTAGGGAAAGAACCTCCCAGGAACACAAGAACCTATAGAAAAGTGCCTACGGCCAGAGTGTGTTCCTCAATTTGAGGAATAGCAAGGAAGTCAGTGTGACTATAGTTGAGCATGTGACAGAAGAGAGCAACAAAAGAGGAAGTCAGAGAGAGAGTGAACAGTCAACTTGTAAAGCTTTGCTGCCTATTGTAAAGTTTGGTTCCTGGTCTGAGTGAAATGGGGAGAGGCTTTGGGTATAGAAACTGTCGGTATAGAAAGACACAAACAGAAAGATCCATTAGCAGCTATTTCAAGATGGCGGAATCTAGGAACCAAGCAATGGGAGCATGAAAAGTGAGAGAAGTCTGTGTTTACTTTCGAAGAAGAGATGATAAGCTTTCGTATCAGATTAGAATGGCATGGAAGTACAAAAGAAAATTCAGGGGTTAACTCAGAGGTTTTCGAGTATGCAACTGGAAAGAACGCATTACTATAAACCTAATGGGGGACGTCTGTTGGTGACACAGGTATGCAGCATATGCTGTTGTAGGCAGCCTCTAAAACAGCTTCTAATGACCTCACCTCTTGGTAGCCATGTTCTTTTGTAACACTCACCCCTTCTGTAGCATCTTGATACAATGTCTTGCTCCTCTTCTACTACTGGGGCTCCATTATAGTTCCCCACCAATCTTGCACACACTGCTTCACTCTCTATCTTCTCCAACCTTCCCCAAAATGTATACCACTACTTCAAAGAATTCTTCCCAGTTTGCCTCTCAAAACTGCCAGCACTTTGTCACTTTTCTTGGATTTCATGGAATCCATGACCCATGGCCTCTAGGAGTTCTAAGATAATTAACATAGAAGCAGACAGAGACCATTTAGCTTCAAGACTTATAAAAGACTGTATGGATGATGTGGAATCCACCAAGCCTTGGGGAATAAGCAATGTCACTATCTAAATCTACCTCAGAGAGAGAGGAAAAAAAAAAACAATGAAAGTATTTTAAGCCCCATTATAAATATGTCTGCTTCAGATTCTCCCATTATCATCCTGTTTCCTTCAAAATGTACACACCAGAGTGGCTGATTTCTCTTAGAAGAATGTAAAAATGCTGAGATGATCAAAGCAATTTCTGGAAATAACAGGGGATGGAAAGTCAGGAAGAAAGACAGAGCTTCCTAGATTTGGAAAGAGAAGAGTGATTTCCAAGTAGAGAGTGAACAACCTAAAAGGTCCAAATATCTTTTATCTTTTTGTTCAGTTTTTTTTTCACTCCAAAGGAATATTAATTTTGTGTTATTATACTGCTAAACTTCTTGCAGTTCCTTAACTTGTAAACACCCCTCCTCAAGAGAAAGTCCTTTAACACTCATAAGTGGACCCTGTATATTCATCATAATACTATAAGAAAGGGGTTGGCACTTCCAGAGGAGAGGGGCACACATAACATCAATAAGAATACCTACACTTTACCTGTATGATGACCATATATGTACCTAATCCTCATTTGTACCCCACATTTTAAAAATAAAATAATTTTTTTTAAAAAAGTAACTTTCAAGCTGGGATTTAAAAATAGAACACTATACAGACTGGAAGACAAAAAGGTGGGAAAGGGCATTACAGAGAAGGAAGGAAAGGAAAAAACCGGGATAAAAGTAGAATATTCTAAACTGAAAAGGAAGAGTAAATTTCAAGGCCTGGAGGCAAGAAAGAGCTAGGCTTTAAAGAAAGAAAAAAAATGGTTCAGGGTAATGCTGTGCTAAGAGGTCATAAGGGATATAACAGAGCAGGTCATTGGATTGAGGGTTGGATGGAGCAGGGTAAAGTGATAAGATATTAAGGAAAAAAAAAACATGTTCAAATTCATCAGCCTTTGTAGTCAGCATATTTGATAGTCAACTTCGACTAGGTTTTCCAAAGAATAGAAGCAGAGCAAGAAATATTTTCACAATTAGGTAGTCTGTGCTATGTGTCATCCAGTTTGCATTGTACTAGCACCATTTAAAAGCAAAGTTAACACTTTCCACATGGTTACTTGGTGCTATTTCCCAGCTTGCAGAGACATTTTGTGGTATTTAATTGTTGAACATGTTTTAATTCTTTGCCCAAGGAAAAACAAAATCACCTATAAACTATCTCTCAGAAGACTCATCACTTCAGGTCGGATGTAGTGCTATCTGGCAGAAAGAAGCAGAAAAGCATAGGAATGATTGGGAAGCATAACCTTGTGTTCAGGGAAAAGAGAATTCAAGGAGATGCCATTGCCACAACTTGAAGACACCCCTGGGATATGAATCATTTAGTGTAAATGATATGTCACTAATTCGGATTCCCATAAACATTATTTGCATCCCCACTTCTAACTTATAATTCCTCTGTTGGTAGCCATAAGACCCTATCACATGACTTTTGAGTATCAGTTAGTATAGGTGATATAGAGAAAGACAAGCACTATTCCATCATCAACTGGGAGACGTCAAAATTTGCTGGAACGCACTTCTCTATATTATAGGAGGCATCCTAAAACCCAATGCCTTCAATAAGAGCAAACCTGGAAGCTGGGGTGAGGCAGAACACCCAGATGATGAATTCGAGAGTGAAGATCCCAATTTTTAGTGTTCCCAACTGGATATCTCTCATTCTAGGCTGGCGAATGACAGCTGGAGGCACGGTCATAATGAGAGGAGCCTGTGTTACATCAAGCGCTGCATTCAGACCCTGCCAACACAGTGTCTGCTGGACCCAGAAGGGGTCCCGGTCTCATGGACCTTCATGGAGTCTTCTTGTGAAACAGGAATGGCCCACACTGTGGAAATATATGGAAGCAAAGGCAAAATGATATGAGATATCAGCGTCAAAACAATATTCCATTTTACCTCTCTGTGCTGGAAGATAATGAAAAATCATGCAAATCTGTGATGCAATTGGGTTGTTATTTTTGTTTGTTTGGTTGGCCACATGTGGATAGCACCAGCTGACTGCTACTCAAAGAAAATAGCTCCATTTCTTTAGACAATGAAGCTATTTAGCTATCTAGAGAAAGCCCTCTCGTGTGTGTGTGTGTGTGTGTGTGTGTGTGTGTGTGTGTGTGTGTGTGTTTTGTTGTTGATGATGATTTTCATTTTTCCCCTGTGTGGTTTTTTTTTTTAATTGATTGTTATAGGGTTGTAGGGTACAAGTGAGGATTTACTACTTAAGTAGGTTGCATGCAGGTGAAATTTAAGCAAAAGTTACAAAATAGCTTTCTTCACTCACAAATATTCATTGGGCATTTATGATGCGCAAGGAACTCCTCTTACATGGAGACTCAAAGTTAAAAGACACAGCCACACTCTAGAGGAATTTACAATCTGGGGAAAAGATAGGGATGGGGAAAGTCAGGGAAAGTATAGTCTCTAACTATGCATAAATGTTGTTGGGAAGGATGGTGTTACTAGTAAACATGTGACTAGAAAGTTAGGAAAAGTTCTTACCTCTGAGAATTAGAACACTTTATGAAACTTGATTGCTAGAATCTGCTATCTGAAAGATAAATGGGGGACTTTAATAAAATTGTCAATAAAATATCAAAAATAATACAATAAATAGTAAGTTAAAAATATAAGGAGTGGTGGAAAGATAGAAAGGAATTTCCTACAGTAATGTGAAAAGGGCCTTTTCACATAAGCACAGGAAATGTCTTACTCCATTGTTGAGGTTAAAAACTGATCTCATTGTGTCCCTGCAGTTGCAAATTCATGCAGTTTTGAAGTTTTTTATATATCGCCTACCCTACTCCCTTCCTTAATTGTGAATAACTCTGCTTAAAGAACAAATGCTCTGCTGAAAACAAATATAGTAACTGGGAGCAATATCCTAATACTTCTCAAACCATAGTTTAGAGGCTAAACTTGTACCACCCTTCCATTTATAATGTTTTTAAGTCTTATTTGAAAATTTTACAAGTGACGATTAATTACACAAGTGGGCCTTCAGTTGGTCCTCACGTCCCTTGGTTTGAGACCAGGTACCCTTAGTGTTGTTGTATGCCTCCTCTCCTTTCCTCCCTCCCCTAGAAGTGCCCAGTGATTGCCCATCCCTCACTTGTGCTGATGTGATTACTATGTAGGTCCCACTTACGAGTGAGAACATGTAATATTCAGTTCTTTGTTTCTGTGATGGATCACTAAGTCTGATGTCCTCCAACTCCATTCAATTCACTGCGAAGTTCATGATTATGTTCTTCTTTACAGCTGTGTAATACTCCATCATGTATATGTGCCACTTTTTCTTTGTCCACTCCACTTTCGACGGAAAGTAGATTTGGTTCCATGTTTTTGCTATTGCTTATAGTGCAGGTGTCTTTTTTGTAGAATGATTTATGTTCTTCTGGGTATATTCCAGGAGAGAGATTACCGGATCGTATGGAAGGTCAATTTTTAGTTCTTTTAAGAATTGCCACACTGCTTTCCATAAAGGTTGAACCAGCTGGCCCTCCCACCAACAGTGATGACACATTCCCTTTTCTCTGCACCTGTGTCAGCATCTGTTGTTTTTTGACTTGTTAATGATAGTCATCTTTACTGGAGTTAAGTGATATCTCGTTGTAGCTTTGATTTGCATTTCTCTGATTAGTGAGGCTGAGTATTTTTTTATGTATCTTTTGACTACTTGAATATCTTCTTTTGAAAAATACCTGTTCATGTTCTTCACCCATTTTTTAATAGTTTTTGTTTGTTTGTGTGTTTTTTTCCTTTCAGCTCCTTTGAGTTCCTTGTAGATCCTGGATAGTAACCCCCGTTTATAATTTTTTTAAGTATTATTTATGAAGCAGTTCATTTATAAAGTAAATCATTCTAGAACCTTAATCATCAAAGGTATAGAAATCTGATGTGTAATGAATAAAACTGTTTTCAAATTTAAAATCACTTTTTAGCAAAAATGTTGTTTACCTGATGTGACCCATGACTACACAATATTGTATCTTTCAGGATATGCTCTTAGAGTCTGCTAAGTCTTAAAGACAATTTATTTGTTCAATATTTCTCTTCACTCTAAAGTGCATTTAATGAAGAGATGTTGCATTAGGCATTTCCCAGAATTCAGTTCAAACAAATATTAACCAAGTACTGACTAGGATTGAGTCTAATGCAGAGAACAAGGCAAAGGTGATTGACACTTGCTCTCTGCCTTAACATTTCACATGCCAGAAGAGGGCTAAGGTACACATACATAATAATATAAATAGAATGCCAGAATTAATTAAAAATATATTTAAAAATTGCTAAGAGAACATAGAGGAATGTCAATTAATGGCTGCTTAACCCAGAATGTGTTATTGACTCTAATTGAGAAAGCAGAGGGCTTAGTAAATCTTCATTAAAAACAATGGACATGCCTGTGATCATGCCTGTAAACATGCCTGTTTAAACAATTACCTGTAGTCTCAGCACTTTGGGAAGCCAAGGCGGGATGATCGCTTGCGCCCAGGAGTTCAAGACCAGCCTGGGCAACAGAGCAAGACCTCATCTCTACAGAAAATATTTTTTAAAAATTAGCCATGTGTGGTGGTGCATGCCTGTAGTCCCAGCTTCTCAGGAAGCTGAGGCAGAAGGATCACCTGAGCCCAGAAAGTCAAGGCTGTGGTGAGCTGTAATTGTGCCACTGCACTTCAGCCTGAGCAACAAAGTGAGAACCTGACTCAAAAAACAAACAAACAAACAAACAAACAAAAGCAATGGAATAAATTGCAGGGATGTGTTTTCTAAGTCATGTATCCTTCTTTAAATATGATTGCTCTGTATCTGTACATGATGTTTATCTCACAGGCTAGAGTTCAGGGAGTTTTATAAAGTCTAAATCATTACATATTATAGCATAGTAAAATTATTACGGTATTATTTATTGCTGTATCCCTAGCCCTGTGAAGCACTGGGAAGATTGTAAAGCATTGCATGTGCTGCCTTGAAAGCCCTGGACATCAGATAAGTCAACACAAAATACTTCAGGATACACAAGGCAGACAACAGATAACCAAACGTTACTGTTGATTTTCTGGACTCCTCATTGACCTGGCCAACAACTGGCATGCCTTCCACAGACTTATGCATCAGAGGATCTGACATACTGGCCAGGGGTCGTTATCTGTCCTCTGGTCTTAGGTAGAAAGCACCAATATCAGGGGTGGGCCTGTTATTGACCTGAGACTCATAACACAGTTGCCCAGGGATTTCTCATAAACTATCTTGAGAAGCAGAAGCCTCAATATATTCTACCACACAAGATGCTTTGAAGGAGGCAATGATAGTGAGGATGAAACAGTGCATGACTCCAGTTCACTTGATGCTTCCTAGTAACATCACAGGTATTGCTTACCTATCAATGACTAAATAATGCACTTTTTCTTACATTAAAAAAAATTGAAAGTGAATGATTAAGATACACTTTCCCATACCATAAGGGTTTGAAAACTCATGTGCTAAGTTATTTACTATTTTTAGGATTTACTCTGAAAAGGCAATTAAGCCCCTCATTCACTTCTTAAAAATATGAATTTTGAATAACACCATGAGGTCCACACAAAGAAACACTAGTGATGCTGAAATAGTTCCCAAGAAGCAGAGGAAAGTCCTGATGACATCACAGGAGAAAGTTGACTCGCTTGATATGTAGTGCAGATTGAGGTCGACACCTGCCTTTCTCCACTATTTCAGACAAATGATTCATCTTGTGAACAGATGATGTAATCTTATGGTATTGATAAATACAGTGTAGTACTGTCTTTTCGTTTCCCTATGATGTTCTTAATAACAATTTCTTTTCTGTATCTTACTTTATTGTACAAATACAGTGTATAATACATGAAATATTCAAAATATATGTTACTCAACTTATGTTATTGGCAAGGTTTTTGGTCAACAGTAGGTTATTAGTTAAGTTTTTAGGGAGTTATACTCCAATTTTCAACTGCACAGGCCTTAGTGCCGCTAAACCCCATGTTTTTCAGGATCATCTATACATTCTCCTGGCAGAGCTTTAAATTAATACATTTCTGAGGAGCAATTTAGTAATATGTCTCAAAAACCACACAAATCTTTACCCCGTGACCCTCTCACATCTTACCCTAGGAAAATTATCAAAACTTTTTACAAAGATGCACATACAAGAATATTCTTTGCAATACTACTTCAATCAAGAAGAGTTTAAATTCTATACAATATATAATAATAGGACCTTGATTAAATGACTTACAGCATATTCAACTATCTATTCATGAACACTTTTATCATAGATTAACTAAAATGTTAAAGAAAATGTTCAAGATACATTGCTAAAGAAAATGTTACAAAGGAGTCTACATAATATAACTTAATTGTGCTTCTTAAAAAAAAAAAACATGAAAACAGATACAGAGAAGTTTATCACCCATTTCCGTGTTTTTAAAACAGAAGCCCCAGTATGTTGTACTGTTTGAACTGTATGAGATGCTTTGAAGGAGGCAATAATGTCAGAGATGAAATAGCAAATAGACTCTTCAGTTCATCACATGTCCCCTAGTAACATGACGGGTCCTGCTTACCTATTAATTACTAAATAATGCATTTTTCTTACATATGACATATGTGTGTTCAGGGTTTTCAAGGTTGGAGGAGTGTTGAATGGAGCATGGAGGTTGGGGATGGAAGGGGAGGAATGGCCAGTGCCAACATGCCCAAATCATAAGCCCTAGGAGTTTCCAGAGCCTTCTTTTCCTTTAGTTGCTGAGATTACTCACAGCTCCATGCTCCCAAAGAAGAGTGACCACATCCAAGTCTACTCTAAGATATGCGGATATTTGTTTAAAAAAGAAAATTTGCCTCAATAACCTAACTGCTCCCTGAGCATAAGTTTAGTGCCACAAGAAGCCTTGTGAACTCAGGTGGCTAAGATCCCTTCCACGGTGTTGAAACAGGCAATTATAAAGTGGTAACCAAAGGGCCAGGAGAGTTCACGTTACTTCCCGAAGTTCCAAACTCATCCTAGAAAATACCCTAGGTATTCCGAATATTGAGTCCAATGTGCAGGGATAGATTCATAAAACACACCAAAAAAAAAATAAATAAATAAGGATAAGAAAAAGAAACAAAACAAAAGATACACTTGAGTAGAATAATTTTTAACTTAATAAATAATGCACATCATAAAATATGCATTTATTTAGTAAACACCCAATATACCACCACATCAGTTACAAAAATCACCCTGGTTTCACAACTGAATAATAAATGTAGCACCTTAAAATATCTGACTGCCAAAATGGATGAAAGAGCAAAGAAGCCAGCACACACTGACCTCAAACCCCAGAGCCTACCCCTGCCTCTGGGGGAGAAGGCACAGTAGACACTGAGTGATTAGTCCTCCGAGAGATAATAGTAGCACACCGGGGCACTGAATAATGGATATCCTTGGGAGCCCTTGGTGGAAGCCTGCAAAACTGCCATGGGGGGAGGGGAGGGGTTGAAAAACCTTAAGGGTCTTACAGTAACGGGAGGGGGCGGGCGGCGGGGGGGGACACCAGAGAAGAGACTGGCAATAAATTTTTCAATACCCAAGAAAACAGACTACCAGATAAAATGAATTTTTATCCATCTTAGCAGAGGAGCACTTGTTCTCTGGCTATAACAGTCATTCATTTGAAATAGACACATGAATGCTCTTAGCTCCAGTCTGAGAAAGATGGACCAACATCACCCATTCAAAGCCACGAGCTGTTTAACCCTGGTTTGCGGATTAGCACAAATTAATCACCAGAAGGCACTCTCGTCAGGGATTTTCAGAATGCTTTCCAAATGGTTAAACTGAGACACGTTATTGATCATAAAGGGTTCCTAATGCAAAGGAAGGAGTGCTGAGGGGGCACTGCTGTCTACGGTGGGTCGTGGTTTCTAGCGATAAACTTCCCTTCTGCTAGCAAGCCTTGTGCGTGCTGTTCACTGCGCAGCCATTATCTGCCCATGCTGACACATGTAATCCAACATTCTCACTTTGCCACAGTCAGAGCAATCGCTTGACAATTTGATTACAGTTTCCTGTCAGCTCACGCACAGAATATTTCTGAGAGCTTTCAGCAATTGCAAAATATTTTGATTTTGAAATGATAGTCATCCATGAAGGAAAAAGTCTTCAAAATATTGATTTCTGATAACACATCAAGATCTACATAAAGGAAATTGCTTTAAGTGTCTGTGAATAAGCACGTGTCAGCACAGAAGGAGAGGAGATCGGGTTGTAGAAACTGCCGTACCAAGCAGAGCTTGTGACAAGAGCCAGGTGGCTAAGATCCCTTTCACGGTGTTGAAACAGGCAATTATAAAGTGGTAACCAAAGGACCAGGAGAGTTCATGTTACTTTCCGAAGTCAGTTTCCAATGGCCTGGTGGACATAATTGAATTACTACTTTAGGGGTCCAGTGTATGGCACCTGTTTGTCAATGTCATTTCAGAAATACTCGCCCCCTTCAAACACCTAAAGGTCATTAGGCGCATAGGTTGGGGGACGTTTTATAGGGAAGGAAAATGAAGAATGAAGCATTGTCATTTGAAAGGCAAATTATCTCTATTTTATAAATAACATGTATGTATTAGATGGCCCAGCCTCAAACGTTAAAGGTCATATCTGTATGTGAGAATTTTTGTTCCTTTACTGTAACATGGAATGAGATTTTTTCACTATTTGAGTAAGACTGGCCTTCTGTGACCCCTAATAGAGATGTGAAATAGGATTTGTCTTGAATTATTGACCTTTTCCCCATGAAATGAGAACGTGTCAAGAAAAACCCCACACTCTTTCTCATTCCCTCAGCAATCAGTCATTCAAAATAGTTACTACCAGCGTTTTAGGCACTTCTATTCGATGGTAGTTTTCTACAGAATGAGACTGAAATTATTTCCACAAATGAATAAGATAAAAAGGAGCACAGGATCAGACCAAAAAATCATGGCATTTTAAATGGAGGAAACTATTCTAAAACGAAAACCTATTACTATAACCCTGGAGCAAAAGGTAATTTATGAGTAAACCAGTAAAGCATGTACATCTCAATAATGCAATCAATCACTTTATCTGAAATCTAGTCACTCAACAATGTATACTGTAGCATGAATCTAATTTTTTTTTAAACTGCTATTAGTCAAATGGCTTTTAATGACTTCTACTTTTAGACAACAGGGCTACTTATAGCTGTCATTTGTCCTACATTTCTTCTTAAACAGACAAGTAACCATGCATGCTAGCAATGCTTATATTCAGGACAGGGAAGATACATAGTTATAGCACCTGGGCTTTGAAAACAACAACAAAAAAAGTTTCTGCTACTGACATTTCGTTTTTATTCAAAGGTACAGTTAACATACAGGAAAATTCACCACAATTTTTAGTGTACTCCTCTGTGAGCTTTGATAAACATATACAACACATAACTGCCACAACAGTCAAAATACATAGAACAGTTCATCAATCTGTACAAATTTCCTCCCATCATTTTGTAATGAACCCCTCCCCATTCCCTCAGCCCCTGGCCACCACTGATCTTTTTTCTATCTATGGTTTTGTCTTTTCCAGACTGTCATATAAATAGAGTTGTTCAGTGCATAGCATTTTACATCTGATTTCTTTCACATAAAAACATATGACTGAGATCCCATCTCTGCTTTTGTATGTCTCAGAAGTGTATTATTTTTATTGTTGATTAGTATATTGTATGGCTGAACCTCAGTTTGGATTAATTTTAGTCTTTTTTTTTTTTTTAGTTGGAGTCTCACTCTGTCACCCAGACTGGAGTGCAGTGGCATGCTCCTGGCCACCACAGTCTCAACTTGCTGGGTTCAGGCAAAACCTTCCGCCTCAGCCTTCCAAGTAACTAGAGCTATAGGCACGTGACACCAGGTCTAACTAACTTTTAATTTATTGTAGAGATGAGGTCTTGCCAAGTTGCCCAGGCTGGTCTCGACACCATAGGCTCAGTCAATCCTTTCACCTCAGCCTCCTAAAGTGCTAGGATTATAGGTGTGAGCCCCACACCCGCCCTTAATTTTAGTCTTCAGTAATTACTAATATAATCACCATAAACATTCACATTCAAATTTTTGTGTGAACACAAGATTTCATTTAGTGTGGATAAATAGCTAGAAGCTGTATCATGGAATCATATGGTAAGTGTATATTTAATTTTATAAAAAGCTGTCTAATTGTTTTGAAAAGTTGCCACATCGTTTTTTAGTCCTACAAGCAATATATAGAAGTTTTGGTTGTTCCACATCTTTTCCAGGACTTAATATTATCAGATTATTTTGTGTGTCTGTTTGTTTTAGCTACTCTAATAGATGTGTTATGTTATCACATTGAAGTTCAAATATGTGTTTTCCTAATAACTAACAATGTTAAGCATCTTTTCACTTGCTTAGTTGTTATTTCTATAGTGGTTTTGGAAAAGTATCTGCGCAAATGTTTTGTGCATTTTTAAAAATTGGTCTGATGGTTTTCTCACTATTGCCTTTTGGAATTCTTATGGAAGCTGGATCCAAGTTCTTTATCAAATATAATATTTCAAATATTTTCTCTGAAACTGTGTCTTTTAACTTGCTTAACAGTATAATACATAAAGAAAAGGTCTTCATTTCAATGAAGTTCAATTAATCAATTTTTTTTTCTTTTTGGAGGCTGTGCTTTTGGTCTTGTATCTAAAAATTCTGTGCCTGATCCAAAGTCAAAAATTTCCTCTTAGGGATTCTTCTAATCCATAGATTTTTCACAACATAGCTTAAAATGGTCTTACTCTCAACAATATCTGTGAGTTAAGAGAGTAAACAATTACTTTTTAAAAACTTTCTAAGAATATAAAGAGACTTTGGTATTTCACATGTTTGGAAATTTTGACATCATAATCTGTTCTTTAAAATATAACAAATCATCTTGTACAATAATCACTTATTCATTTATTTATCAAGCATTTATTAATGACCCTCTTATGTTCCAATTAGTCTGCTAGATAGTATCCTAAGGGAGGGAGTGTCGAAGGAGGGGGGAACATGACAACACAAAGGATACCTGGTCCTATACCGGGGGAGTGAGGGCCAGGTGGAGGCCCAAACTTCACCTACAACAGCCTAGTTGTATAGTTAATCCTTACTTGTACTCCATATCTCTATAATAAACTTAATAAAAAATAAATTTTAAAATGTGGTTGGTCCCAGGAAAGGATTCTGGGAAAATGGAAAAGTAGAAAGTAACAGGAAGCTGTCACCTCACCTAGACAACAACCGACCTGGCAGAATCCGTCTGATGTAATTATTTTGGAACTATGGAGTCCATCGAATGCTTGTGACTTCCAGGAAAAGGCTTAAATAGTAAAAGTTCACATCAAAAGAGAATTTTACCATGGTTTTGTAATTCCACTTTTTGTTAGAATTACCCAGGAATCTTGCCTAACATGAAGATGATGAGGCACACATATAAACAAATGCATATTTAGGAGGTCTAGAATAATAAAGTAATCGTGATGTGCTCTAGCAATTACCAGACTTCAAGACATTCTGGAGTAAAAAGAGAGGAAGAGAAAGCAGAATAAGGAAACAGAAAAGAGATTAGAACTGAAACATTCAGAGTAAGGATAACTGGGCTGAACTTTATTTTAAGAATCTTGAAAAATTCCTTGAAACATGTAAAGTGGCGATGAGTTATGATCCAGTTTGCATTCTTGTAAAAAATGGCCTTGCAGGCCAAGCAGAAAGAGCTAGAAAGGGTGTGGGAGTGCTTCAGAAACACCACTGGAAGTTATTGTATGGACCTCAAGTGAGTTCTTAGACACAGATATGTAAAAATAGAAAGAAATGGATGAAATCTATCATGCGACAACTAGTCATTAAGTCAGCTAGTGACCATGGTGTGCTTGGCTTGTCACTAACAATAACACCCATCAAAGGAGGGGCAACAGCTGCTGGGCAGAGGCAAGAGGATTGCTTGAGCCCAGAGGTTCAAGACCAGCCTAGGCAATTTGGCAGGACCTCATCTCTACCATAAATCAGAAACTAGCCAAGTGTGGTGGTGCGCATCTGTGGTTCCAGCTACTTGGAAGGCTGAAGCGGAAGTATTGCCTGAACCCCACAGGTCAAGGTTGCAGGGTCTGTAAGCATGTGACTGCACTCCAGCCTGAGCAACAGAAAGAGACTCCAACTCAAAACAAAAGAAAAAAGAAGAGCAATTGTTAATGGGAAAATTTCAACAGGTTCCTAGATCGCTGGGTGTGATCTGGCCATTTCTGTTAGACATAGCAGTTGTTAACCAAACAAATTAATCTTCAAAATAATTTTTTTCCTCTATATTTCAATTTGAAATTTTAAAAAATGTGGGGATGCTTAAAAATAATGGTCTTTTTAAGAATCTTTAATTTTAGAAAAAGGTCTCTCAAATCCTCTGAACTGTGTCATAAAGCAATAAGACTAAAACTTATTTTGAAGCTGCCCTATATAGATATATAACTCCCAATAATCCAGTCATGGGGTTATTTTCTCCTGCTACCATATATTGTTTCCTCACCACCAAAGCCCTCACACATGTATCTTGAGCAGGTGACATTGCCTGAGGGTGACCAAAAGACAAAATAAGAATTGATATAATTTCCCTCTTCCAGATATACAATTATCTATATGACTATAGTTGTGACGCAAAGTCATGTTTGTGAGACACTTCCTTTGTGTTTCTACAAATTATCTTACCTGAATATCCACGTCCATTCTTGCAGTGCTGTTCAACACATAATGGATCATCACTGGGTTTTAACTTCACGTTGATCATTTGATCTCTGCCATTTGGGAACAAAAAGTTGAAGAGAAGACAGGCATGAGCCCTCTGTGGGTACCCTTCCTTCTTCTAATACTTTGAATGTGATGGTACCTTTGATGGCATCATCAACCTTGCCTGAAATGGGAATTTCTGTGACTTCTCAAGGTCAACTCAATCATACAGCTTCTCCAAAGCCTTTCAGAGGAGGCCACCCCACGTGATTAACACATGCATTCTGTCAGTCAGCAGATGTTGGGTACCATCTACTGTGGTGATTGGAACAACTAAATTCTCTCCTCCAACTCCAGAGCTCACTCACTCCCATTTGGGTTTCCAAAAGCCTTGTCTACACGACTCATTTGGCTCTTAAACGTTGCTTGTCTTATGGAGCTGATTAACTTTTCAAATACATGTGCCATCTTTTTACATTTAAGTTGGTGGCTTCTTGAAGACATTTTCACAGCCAGAAGGTAGAAGGCAGGAGTGATTTTTATAAAGCTACTTTTTTTCCATTTAGAAGACCATATTTTGAGATGATCTCTTTCTTGCTTTTTTTAATGTTTAAATATATTTTGTCTTTTAAATGTACTCAGTGGCCAAAATAAAACAGTTGGCAATTCTCTGTCAAATTCCCAATTTTTCTTCAACTTAAAGTCTGTAAAATGTGTGAACCTTTATAACACTGACAGAGATAGTCATGACATATCTCTCTTCATTCTAAACAGTTGCTCTAAACACATAGAGCAAGCTCACCAAATGTCTTCACTGGTTCAATCGTTTTTCTATCTATGAATTGTTCTCATCAGAAATCCAGCCCCATTCTTCATCTCCTTTGTTCCATGTTTGAGCAACTTAGTGTGTGTCTGGTGCTCCTGTGGTATGAATCAGTGTATCTCCACAATACACACAGACTCCAATTGACTCAAATTCATGTACATGCACTCAGAAAAGGAAAGGGAGAGAGTGAGAATTACATAGTGTGTTTCTCTTGTCATTGCACTCACTGAATATATGTCCCTGAGTGAGCATGAGACAGAAAAACGGAGCTCTGCCTTTTCCTCTGTTGAATTCATATCCCATGCACCTCTCTTAGTGATCTCACTGCAGTTCTGACGGTTCCATCTTTAAAGATGTGCATGGCAGGCAACCTCCTCGAGTCCCCTCCCAATTTGGGAGCTTTTCTGTCCTCTCAATAAAACCTGCTTTAAAAAAAAAAGAAAAAAGATGTGTATTGCCTATAACATGATTCCTAAATTCAGTGCAATTACTTTACCTGGTGCTCAATTAAATAAGAAAGAAAAAAATCTACCTGTTCCAAAGCTGGAGGGAAGAACAGGCTGTCTTTGACTTACCAAGAGATATGTATGTCAATTTCCTGATAATTTCCAAAGTTTTGGTTTTGTTTTTGGTTTTATTTTGTTTTTAGGAGGGATCTCACTGTGTCACCCAGGCTGGGGAGCAGTGACACCAATACAGCTCACCGCAGCTCTGACCTCCTTTGCTCAGGCAGGCCATCTGTCTTAGCCCTTAATCTTCAGAGTAGCTGGGACTCCAGGCATATGCCACAACGCCCAGCTAATTTTTTTATTTATTTATTATTCTTATTATTATTGTTGTTGTTGTTGTTGTTGTTGTAGAGATGAGATCTCCTTATGTTTCCCAGGCTGGTCTCGAACTCCTGGCTGTAAGTAATCCATCCACACCAGCCTTCCAAAGTGCTGGGATTATAAGGGTGAGCCATGGTGCCCAGTCTCCAAAGGGATTTTTAAGGGCAAATATGCCCAAACTTTTGCCTTACCTGTTGACTCTAGGCATCATCCCCACTCAGAAGATCGCTCTGCTGTGTGGCACTCCACTCTACCCTAGAGAGACCCTCCCAAAATGTGCTTTTTTGCAGGATGTTCTCTATTCATAACTGACGATAGAAAATATCTCAATCACCTGCCATCATCTTAAGGCGTTCTTGTAGATAACAAACAAGTGTGAAAGCATCACAAAAAAAGAAACACGTTAAAAGAGTGCTACTAAGAACACCATTATACATTTGTTTTCTTAAGCAAATGCAAGTTTCTCTTGTTATATACTGAGGAATAGAATTTCTGGGTCAGAGTTTTTCTCCTTTTTTTCTCCATTTTTCACCGTCTGTGTCTAACAATGTGTCAGAGATCTGGACAGAGTTAGACTTTTAAATATTTGACTATTAAAAATTAAGTTGGGGCCAGGTATGGTGGCTCACACCTGTAATCCCAGCACTTTTGGGAGGCCAAGGTGGGCAGATTGCTTGAGCCCAGGAGTTCAAGACAAATCTGAGCAAAATAGTGAAACCTCTCTCTACCAAATAATAAAAATAAAAAATAGCTAGACATGGTGTCACACACCTGTAGTCTCAGCGACTCAGGAGGCTGAGGTGGAAGATCACCTGAGCCCATGAGGTCAGCGCTGTGGTGAACCGAGATGGTGCCACTGTACTCCAGCCTGAGCGACAGAATGAGACCCCAAACTCAAAAAAAAATTAAGATAAAAAAAGAAACATGTTAATAAAATTGACCCATACATAGTTGCCCATAGGAGCCTGGCTGGTAAGAACACCAGCAAAGAATCATGGACTTAAAACAGCATGGGATCAGGGAAGATCCAGAGAGATCTCCAGACAGAGCAATGGGGTCACTCAGCTCCAGGCCACTATTTTAATGCAAGAATGTGGCCTGAGTCTTGCCAAATACTCACTGTTTTTCAAGAAAAGCTGTTGATCTAATGTATTGCATAAAAGGCTGACAAGAAATTTTTTAAATGCTGGGTCAGGATCCCAAGGGCCTGCCAGACAGGATCCATAGGCCTCACTTATCCCAATGACCACCCTTTTTCAGTCTCTATACCATTACATTATTATCACAAATGATTAGCTTAAATATATATATATATTCAGATGCATATATATATACATATGTATACATATATATATATATATATATATATGCATCTAAATCCATTTAGTGTTTAATTAGGCTTAGGCAAAATTTCACAATGTGTAGTATCAGTTTTATTTCTACTGGACAACATAGCATTTTGCTGAATCATGAAAAAATGCAATTTTTAGTTTACTTGAGAGAAAGTATTTAATACTTCTAAACTATAAGGACATTTTAGCCTGATACCAAGTCTGCCTGGAGTTCTTTCCTTCTTTTGATTAAGAAGAAGTGCTTGCAGTCACTTGTTTATCTGGGAGTTAAGAAATAAAATAAATGAAGTTAGGCTTCGTAATGCATGCCTGTAGTCCCAGTTATTTGGGAAGCTGAGGAAGAAGGATCTCCTGAGCCCAGGAGGTCAAATCTGCATTGAGCTATGATTGTGCCACTGTGCTCCTGTCTGGATGACAGAGTGAGATTCAGACTCAAAAGTTGAAAAAAGAAACAAAGGAAGAAAAGGAGAGAGAAAGGAAGGAAGGAAGGAAGGAAGGAAGGAAGGAAGGAAGGAAGGAAGGAAGGAAGGAAGGAAGGAAGGAAGGGAAAGAGAGAGAAAGAAAGAAAATGAAAAAGTGTCCTACAAACAGAAGACAAGTTGGATTGATTTTTCATGAAATCACAGTACAAGATTATCATCATACACACCTGTAAACACAGTTTGAAGGTTTCTCTATCTTAGAAAAAATTTCCTATAGACTCCAGATGAAGTCTCCCATGTGAAACAGGAAAGTCTCATCATAGGATGCATTTCTGAGAGAGGAAGTCAGGGCTCTTGCAATATAGTTGTTGGCAGAGAATCATCGGACTTTAATATACACAGCTTCCAAAGTCATAGCTTAGAGGTTGAACTCTTGCATTATTATTCCACACATACCAAACCTATTTGCTCATTTCTGTAATCGTTCACAGAGCACAGAAACCATCAGTGGGGAATAAGTCCAGGAAGGCAAACTGTGCTTCTTATGGCTGTAAGGGATGTAGTGCTCAGTAGAATGGAATTACTTTTCCAGCAAAATAAATCAGAGCACCCCCTAAATTTTTAAACCTCCAATCATGACTGATGTTTACATTTCTTGTTGGTTTCTAGTTTTATATCCAACATATGGTCAGCAAAAAATATCTAAACTCATTCCAGAAATGAAAGGCAAAAGCTGTCTTACAATTTGATGTGCCCCAAGTAGTCTGATACCAGAGATTATAAATCTCCCTGTTGTAGAATCAACCTTTCTTGTCCATTGCTAAAGTATGGAGTGGTCATGTGTTTTTAATTAAAATGATCACTTGTATAAATATTGTCTAGTAACTTAAACTGCCTATCGGAGAAGAAACGTGAAAGCTAATAGAGTGTAAAGACAGGAAATTTCTCTTATAGATATGAAATGAACCTTCATCTTAAAGATAAAGGGACAGAAGGAGTAGCATTCATCAACCTGGTACAACTCAGTGAGTGGTAGTAAATATCTATCCATCATTGCTCTGCCAAGATAATACAACAGAAATGTCCATTTTTTGCTGATAGAAGTGCAGGAGGATTGGTTGTTATTGACTAATCTTGGGTTTTAAGACAGCTGTTAGTCTATGTTAGGGTCAAGGTCATGGGAAACACAAAGTACACATTTATCCCAGTAACCTTAGAGGTAGCATTCCCATCCCCAATCATTAGGGGCAGCCATCACTAAGAAAGAAGTGCTTAATTACTGCTCTATATTATATCTATTTTATTTTTAAAGACTTTCAAATGATTATTTATAGCTCGCATGCAAGAGCTATTTGAACAAACGCCTGCATTTTAATCACACAAGTTCAGACTTCTATGCTGTATTTTTTTAATCTTCAGAGATATATGATCCTGGTGGGTTTCAAAGGTACAAACTAATCTGCACAGTTGGGGTGTTATGTGCCATCCAAAGATCATGAAATTAATGAAGTCAACATTAAAGGGGCCACATTTTCTTGAACTAGTTTGATTTGAGCAAAAGGAACTCGTTTTCATGTAGTCCTAAAACATTTTTATTAGAGCTATTTAATTTTATGACACTGGTCCAAAAGCCAGGGAAATTCTCTCTCTCTCTTTCTTTCTCTATCTCTCTCTCCCTCCCTTTCTCTCTCTCCCTCTCTTTCCTATTCCCCTCATAGTTAAAATTAGGATCCAATTTATTTATAATTTACCTCCAATCCATTTTCTATTAGGACATTCAAAGTTAAAGACTGTTTGGAGATTTAGAGTGAGTTTTGAATCTTGAAATCAGCAAGAACACCAGTGTAAACTTTCTGCACGTCTGCTGCATTTTCATTAGTTTCCAAACATACTTTAGGTGGCCCTACTATGTGCGTTTACATTTTTCAACTCTTCAAATACAAAACAACAAATATATGAATAAAGCTATTATTTCTGATGTAGATGGCAAAATAGGTGGGCTTTAATTTTATTTCTGTAAATTTGAAGAATAGATTATTTCAGTTACCTTATTATTAATGCTTAGCTAGACCTAATGAAATAATTAACTAAAAAGTCATTTGGAGCAGTATAAAGAAATATAAATTTGCTGCAATACTTTTATTGCTGCTGTTAGTAATGATAATAAAAACATATACCATCATAATTATGGCCCTTCACTAGTTTCTGTTCCCTACCTGTCATTCTTCTACTAAAATCAACAAAAAGTGCTTTGGTAACTACTTTAATTTTAGGCATTCAGAAATAGGATAGAAGATATTGTTATTACTTTGAGGCAACCTAAAATCAAATTGGAAAGCTGCAGCATATATGCACACAGGAGCTTTTGAAAAATCATACATGTATGTGATTAAAAATCAGAATTAATATCCTGTATTGTGTGGGACAGACATGGAGTGTCACATGAGAAAGAGAATACGTTTAGCTGAGTAACTGGGGAACATTTCACAGAAGGAACTTTTTGATCAGCTTTCAGATTTGGGTGGAATCTCATTGAGTATGGGATAGTGTTTGTATGTGCAATGTAGTGCTGGCATGAGGAAGGGGCTATAGTCCAGGAGGAGAAGTAGAGAGATTAAAGGTACAAAACTGTACAAACCATTGTCAAAGGACAATACAAAGATAGTCTGACTGTTCTGTGCTAAGGCGTGCGGATTTTATTTGCTAATTTATTAGAAGTGTTGAAAGATTTTTGTATGAGAACATAGTAGGTACAAAGTGTAATTCCTAGTTGTTTTATCTAATCCATTATAAAGAAATGGATTAGAGAGATAAGGATCAAATTTTTACTTTTACAGTGTATTAAACTTCGGATGATGAGGACCTGGACCATAATGGTAGCAACCAAAAGTGAAAAAGGATAACTTGGAGCGGGGTTTTATTTCAAAGGCACTTGATAATGGCTGGTTATATAGTGTGATGCTGAAGGAAAAAACAAAGATGGTAAGAGTTAGAGGCTGGATGTCAGAAAGAATGCTCTATAATTTCTTCATTCATCAAAAAATTGTATTCTTTCAACAAATATATATTGAGGGCACACTATTTGCCATACACAGTGCAAGGCCAGAAGGCTTCAGCGGAGCTTACAATCTTCAGAGGAAGATAGACACTGATCAAATAACCAATATATAATTATATTAATTATATGTATTTATAAAACAAATATTCTATGTGTGTGCATCAAATACACATCATACATATAAGTATGAATATATATGAATATATTCACACTCTTGAGAACAAGATCAACATGAATCAAATTATCAATATATTAATTATAATCAAACAACAATGTAATTATAAACTCTGAGAGAACTAATAATGGGCAATAAAGAAACTTGTGGATGCATGCAAAAAGACTGCCTGGATTAGTTGGACTCATCCAAAGAGTTTTATCTGATGGAAAGCATATTCCATGTAGAGGGAACAGTGTGGGTCCAGTTTTGAAAGGGGACATTGAGAGTTTGTTCCTAGATGAGTTGAGTTTGGTGTGTCTTAGAGATATCCAGTTGGAAATACTAATTAGAAAGATGAAAACATGAATCTGACACTCAAAGGAACATTCACGATTCCAGATCTAACTGTAAAAGTCCCTGGCAAACACATTGGCTATAAACATGGATGACAGCCACTGGGGAAAAAATTCATGTTGAGAGTTGGAGTGAGCCTGAAATTCTGCAATATTCAGAAGCCAAGTAAAGGAGGATGGGGAATGTGCTGGTTTAAAAGACTGAGAAGTTGAGTATTAGAGAAAGAAATTAGAAGGATATTGTATGGGAGAGTTAAGAGAGGAATTGTTTCTGACTGGGGAAGTGGTTGACACTACTGAGTGTTGGTCAGTGGGCAAATAGGTTGAAGCCTAAAAAACATCTGCTATTGGATTTAATTATTTGATGGGTATTGGTGGCTTTGACCAGAGTAGTTTGGGAAAAGGAAAAGAAATAAAATCCAAGTTTTTGTCTGATGAGAATTGGGAGGTGAAAAACTAGAGTGTTAATATAGATAGCTCCATTTGAAACATTTGGCTTTAATGAAAACAACTTTTGAAAGGAGAAATAAGCATTTGTCTTTGTTGTTTGGTGTGAGTATGTGTATGTGTGTGTGTGTGTTTTGTTTTTAAAGAAGCAATAAATTGTTTTAATCAACTAAATTTTGGAGAGATGGCTGAAACTCAAAATGAAAATATTTAAGAAAAGAAAATGAGCTCAAGAAACCCGAGTGTGGTGGCTCATACCTGTTAACTCAGCACTTTGGAAGGCAGAGGCAAGCGGATTTCCTGAGTCCAGGGGTTCAGGACCAGCCTGGGCAACTTGATGAGACCTCATCTCTACAATATATCAAAAAATTAACCAGGCGAGGAGGCACACACCTGTGGTTTCCGCTACTTGGGAGGCTGAGGCAGAAGAATCACCTGAGCTCAGCAGATTGATGCTGTTGTGTTTTTGTGCATGCCATTGCACTCTAGCCTGAGTGACAGAGTGAGACTCCTACTCAAAACAAAAAAAGAAAAAAAAAAGGAAAATGAGCTCAAGAGAGAATAGGGCTGGAAAAATTGAGCAAATAGTCATCTTCTTAGGGGTGAGAATCAGTGCTCTAGATGAGTTTTGATCTATGGAGAGCCTGGAAAAGGGATAGGAAGTCATTGTTAATTCTTAGTAAAATTTTATGTATAGAAGGCAACAAAAGGAGCTAGAGCAGAATCTGGAGTCTGGAAATGAACACGTAGAAAAGTACTTCAAGAGGGAACTGGAACAACCAGGTTAACACCAAGGGAGAGGTGGATTCTAAAATGCAAATTGACTTGTAGAGCAATATGTAGAAACTCTGAAACTGTGCTATTTGCGATCATCTCCACTCAAAGTTATTTATTCAAACCAAAATATAATATGTTCTTATTTGCATGTTTTAGAAATGTCAATGACACAATATCCTGCTCTTATCTAGTGTGAGTTGAAAAAATATATAAAAATAAAAGGTCAAGCTAGGATGAAAAAACAAATAGAAAGTAAAATATTATTCCAAATCTTCCCAGTCAGAAATAATCATCAATTACTTAAAATTGATTTCCAGAATTTCTTTATGTCTGTACATAGAGGATGATAAGGATGTACAAAATAAGAGCTGAATGTTAGAGAACTTATTGCTTTAAGAGACATTTTAGGCTTAATTCTAGGACAGTTACATATAGGTAGATACACATACTTTAAATAATTTCAGAAGTTGTTTTAATGTAAATATAAAATTAATTTATTTTATAGATGCAAGCAAAAAGAAACAAGTAGAAATAAAATGATAGAATTTATATAAATGTTTCAATAAGGATATATTAGTTTTTAAAATTGCTCATTTATTTTAATAAAGATATAGTAAAATGTTTAAAAGGTTGGACTCCCATATTTTTAACTACACTTTTTAAATGTACCCAAATCCATGACTGTCTATCATGATAAATAACTAAACTAGTACTAGACTTTCTCCTCTCTTGCTCTAAACTTTGCATAATTTTTATCTATTTTGTCCATTGTTTACCAGATAGTATTTATATTATTTTGGCTATAAGTCCCACTCTTTAGTCATAATGCTATTATCTTAACAGATTCTGAGTTCACTTTTCCTATTCAGCAAGTCCATTTTGATTCATTGTCTATGGAAAGATCCAGCCAATAGATTTTGTTTTTTAAACTCTCATTGTTGTTTCCCTGAGTTCTGGAATACATGAGGAAGTCTGTCTATTGCCTTTTGTACTTAAAGGACAACTGGGCTGGGTATAAAAATCTCAGAATACAACCTCTTTCTCTCAAAAATTTTAACATCATTTCTATTGCCTTTTGAATTTAATTTCTGTTATAGAAGTTTGAAAACAAAGTTTTATGTTAGCCTGTTTTATTCCAGGTTGTTTGATTCTTTGATAGTGAAATTTTACAATTTCATCAAGTTTGACATTGATAATTCTGTATCATTTGTTTCCTAGGACACAAAATGCCTTTTTAGCTATAAACAGTAGTGTTTCCTTTGTTCAGGGACATTTTCTTTTGTGTGTGTGTGACATTTTTTTAATATGCATTTGAGTGCTTTTGTTTCCCTTTTTTGTTCTATTGTTCTCTTCTTCAGGAACACTACATGTATATGTTATATTTCTTTTTCATTCTATGTCATCTTATTGATTACTATGCTTATATCTTTGTTATTTCTCATTTGATTTTTTGTACTTCCAAACCCATCAAACCTACCATATCTTTTACTGTGCTTAATCACTTTTAGTATATTTTAAATCACTTTATAATATAGGCTTATTCCCAATATGTTTTATACGTCCCTTTCATTCCTTTTTTGAGCACTGTCAGCTTGCTTTTAACTTTCTTTTATTGTGTATAGTCACATGTTTGGACCCTTATAGTTCTTCTTTTCACTTCTTCAAGAACAGAAAAATATTATACAGCTAAATTCTTCTTGTATTTTTGGTGGTAAGTATTCTCCCGATATGTTCACTTAGCTGTCACATGGATATGTCTATCTTCTTTATTTTTCACTATAGTTGATTTTGAGATATGAATGAGGCTACCTACCTACTGAAAAATAATGTATTTCAGGGAACTGGGTAGAACAATTATGAGATGTGGAACTCCAAAGCCTAAAACTAAAATCTGCACTCTCAAACACCCTCACACCAAATCACTTGTTTCCTTTTTCCTGAGGACTCCTCAGTGTTCAAGTAGTCATTGTGACTTGCAGAAAATTCCACTACACCCAGTATTGCTGTGCTACTGCCTCCTCACCTACTCCACTTCTGATGCTCACCCTGATAGGAGGCCAGGCTGTAGACAATAGTCAAAAGGAGCATCAGTTTGGCTTTTACTTCAGTGCCACCTTCTCTGTCATTCTATGCTATTAAAATTGTATTCTACAGGGAGGTTCTGCACTTTTTCTGCAGCCACTGTACCCCCTGGATCTTGTCATCTTTAATCAAGGAATCATCGCATATGCCTTTCTGAACTGTAACATTTACTTTTGGACAATCTATATCCATCAGTGTTTAAGGAAGCATGTGTTCATTCTTAGAATCCTGCCCTGCTTTGCCCCAGATTTCACATCATTTGGTGGATGTGAAAATAGTTTATAGTTTGAGATTATAACTACATTTTGTTTCATTGTAGCCAGAAGTTTTAACACTTTCTTTTTTAAAAAAAAATTTCTTATCAATATTTTTGATGGGTTTGGTAAAGGAGAAAGAATAAGACTGCCTTGACCCTACTATCTTAAGCCTGAAGTTCATGTACATTCATATAAAAGTGCTGGAACAATATAGCACTACAATCATTATGTAAAGGAATGTTATATTATTATGATTCCTCAAAGAGCTTAAAAGGTTGAAAAAAATGACAGTTCCAAAAAAAGGAAATTCTCTCTTGTGAAACTGAAGCCTTTAAGGTGTATACAGAGAAGTGAAGAGAAAGACTGGCCTGGATGTAGAACGAAAAAGTTATCCTGGCATCATTAAAAAGTAAGAGAATTTCAGAAGGATTATTTCTAAAGTGATACCTGTGAACATTTAAAGTCATGTACACTTTCATCTATTTGATTCTAAGTGCCTGTTCTAACGCTATCTATTTCTTGTTACAGGGAGAGGGAAAAACGTTTCTGCCTGAAAGATTTTATTCCTTACGACCCATATTCTCACCCAGCCTGACCCTGCAGTGAAGTCAAAATGACAAATTTGTGACATCATAATAATTTTTTTTCTCCAGGAACAAACTGTGAAGCCATTAACACAGGATGGTGACTTCACTGCAGGATCAAACAGAGCAGCTGGCTAGAGAGGAAAGAGGGAGCATTCTTATTCAAACACACATATATCTTCAATAACAACCAGGGAAATTGAGAAAATTACTGTCAAAGTAAATTGCATTTTGTATAAATGCCGTCTCCTTTCAAGTTGGCCCCAGCATGATCATCCTTCTTTATTTAGTGGTTTTGCCCTTTTCTCCTTAGAGACCTTTAGCAAAGACTCCTTTTATATTTCATGTGTCATTAAAATGACTTAAATGAGTAGAAATGGGGCATGCCTAACATTGATTTTTAATTATTTGCATAAATAAAGAGGTGTTCTTATTTGATGCCTACTGCAGTACTGAAAATATGTTTTACCAAGTGAATGTAATGCTCAAGCCAGTATAAAGCACTGACCAGGTACTACATACTTAGCAGCTAGTTCACCCAGCCAAAAAGTGGATGTTCTGATTTGCAAGAAATCCCTTGAGGTGATTGTGACTTCACTAACAATTCACATCTCTATTCAGATCTCCACTACACAGGGCATGGGATAAAGGGTAGTATGGCTCATGTCGCATAGTGATATTTTCGTCAGTGACAAACTGCGCATACAACGGTGGTTCCCTAAGATTACAACAGGACTGAAAATGTCCTATCACCCAGTGATGTCACAGTCATTGTAATACTGTAGCTCAATACATTACTCACAAATCTAGGATGAGAAGGAGAAACAAACCAAGCAAACCACCATGGACGTATTTATTTTTTTAAAGAGTTTCAGGCAGATCCTTTGGGAGCTATTCCAGAAAAAGATATTGTTATCATAGGAGATGACAGCTCCATGTATGTTATGACTCCTGAAGATCTCCCAATGGGACAAGATGTTTGGTGGAAGACAGAGAGATTGATGACACTGTCCCTGCATAGGCCTAGGTTGTTTCTGTATTTTCACTTATAACAACAAAGTTTAAAAAGTAAAATATATATATGCATGACATATATATATATATCTCTCTCTCATGTATATATGTCATATATATAGGTTGAAAAAAACTCATGAAATAAGGATACAAAGAAAGAAAATATTTGTATACAGCTGCACGAAGTGTTTATATTGTAAGCTAAGCATTATGACAAGAGAAACAAAAAGTTTTTAAAAATTAAAAGTTTATAAAGTAAAACTTTCGTGCAAGATGTTAATTCATTATTAAAAAGAAAAATATTTTTAATAAATAAGTGTAATGTGGCCTAAGTGCATAGTCGTTCATAGTGATATCCTGGGCCTTCAAATTCACTCATGACTCACTTACTGACTTAGAGCAATTTCCAGTCCTACAAGCTCCATTCATGATAAAGACTCTATATAGGCATACTATTTTTTAATCTTTTATGCTATATTTTTACTGCACCTTTTCTATGTTTATTTTTTTTTCTTGCCACTAGATGACCAGGGATTTATGTTTAGATATTAACTTACACACCTACTTACCAATGTGTTATAATTGCCTCCAATATTCAGTACAGTAACATATTGTAGTGGTTTATAGTCTAGGAGAAATAGGCTATAACATAGAACCTACGTGTGTAGTAGGCTAGACCATCTAGGTTTGTGTAAGTACATTCTATGATGTTCACACAGTGACAAAATTGCCTAATGATGCCTTTCTCTGAATGTATCCCTGTCATTAAGCGATACATGACTATATGTTCTCTGTACTTGAGAGACCAGGTTGATGCATTAAACAATGAAACTGAAAGTATAAATCCTACTAAATGACATAGCCCACCATGCCAAGAGCTCAGTGGAGAATACCATAACTGTGAAGGACAAGAGATTGAGCATTCAGGCTCTGGAGTGAGATAGCCTAAGGCTGAGATCTCAACTGTGCAGTTTAACAGTCAGATTGACTGAGCCCACAAGTTCAAGACCAGCCTGGGCAACTTGGTACAATAAATCTAAAAATTAGCCAGGCGTAGTGGTACGTGCCTGTAGTTCCAGCTACTTGGAAGGCCGAGGCAGAAGGATTACCTGAGTCTAGCAGGTAGAGGCTGCATTGACCAAGAGCCACTGCACTCCAGCCTAGGTGACGGAGTAAGACTCCAACTCATTAAAAAAAAAAAAAAAAAGAAAGAAAGAAAAGAAATGTAAAAACAAAAATGAGCTGCAGTTTTCAGGTGGCAGTCATAAAGGACTCAGACCTTAAGAATTTTAAGTGAAATAATATTTAAAAGGCAGAAATCTTAGAAGAGATAATTATTTTGAGAATTCTCAAAAGGGAGTAATTGAAGGAATGTACACAATCTGTTTGGAGAGTAAGAAGTAGACCAACACATTGGAAGGTAGAATTCACAGAAGAGAGTGAAGAAAGATGGACTGAAAGAAGTTTACTGGGGTAAAACTGCAGAAAATATTTAATTCAGGTTACATTTAGAGGGGACCCTTTAGTTTATTATTTATTCCTCAAAACTTATTGAAAAATTACCATTTGTTAGACAGTCATCTAATAACTGAGAATATAATAACAACTGACATGAATAAAGTCCCTGTCTTTATGAAGCTTAGACTAAGTAAAAATATTGGTGGCTCTAAAAAATGACATAATGTGATAAAATTTATATTTTGGAAATGTTAATTAGGTAGTCATAGTCAGAAGACATAAAAGCATATAGGGGCCACCGCATTCTTGTGGAATGCTATTGTAAGGACCCAAAGATGATTAGAGGAAATTCAAGACAAATCTAAAGGCAGTGAGACTGGGAGGAAAGATGTCAATTTGAGAAAGATTGCAAAAAAAAAAGACAAAGAAAAAAATCTTAAGAATGAGAGACTGATTGTGAAAATATCAGTGCTCAGAGAATAATCTATTTTTATTTTAGATGCAGTAATATATTCAGATGAAAATTTGAGAGGTTTGTGATTCTTTTCCTCTCTCTCCTCCCGTTCTCCCTCCCTCTCTCCTCACTTCCTTTCTTCCTTTTTTTCCTTCCTTCCTTTCTTTCTTTTCTTTCTTTTTTTGTAAACTTATTTTAGAATGATGGGATATATGTGAGGATTTGCTATATAAGTAAATTTCATGATGGTGAGGTGTGGGATACTAGTGAGCCCTCTCACTCCCTAGTACTGGAAGTGGTACCCAATAGGTGATTGTGTGTTTTTCTTTGTTTCTCACTTTCTTTTCTGGAAGCTGTTATCTTAGTAGTGATGGTTGGAAGTGAGAATGGATAAAATCTTTGAAGAAGATATTAAGAGATAAGAAAAAAGGTGGAAAAATCGTACTGCATCCTTAGATCTTCTAGAGAAGTAAAAAAGCAAGATAGAAAATAAAAAAACATGCAAAATACGTACTTCATAAGATTTCATAGATATCATGGGAATTGTTTTGTGATAGAGAAAGTGGTTAAATGTGTGAAGCTACCAAAACATCAAGAAAACGAGGACCAAGAAAAAATTGTTGTATTTGACAAATGAAGAGGTTACCTGAAGCCATTTCAGTGAGTAGCCTCACAGGGTGGTGAAAGAAGTAATTTGATTGCAGGAGATGAAGGTGCTGAATAGACGCCATTCATTCAATAATTTTGGCATTAAAAGACAGAGAGAAGTTTGAATGTCTCAAGTGTCTTCTTTTCCATTCCAGATGTTGACTATAACCCCAACCAACCATTTCAGAAGTACCTGCTTTTGATTACTGGGAAAACTAAGTCAACAGATGTAAATGGCTTGATGCTGATTCATTACCCTTGAAAGAAAAGAAGAATGCATTTTAATGATGTCACATCATTGTATTATTTTTGTAATTATGGCATGCAATTAATTTTTTAATACTATAAAAAATTCTACCCACAAAGCCATAATAAAAAATACTGATTAATGAAAAAAAAATAAAAAATTCTGAAGCCCTTAGGGACAGGAACTATGCTTAAGACAAAGTGAAAACTAGAACCTCTTTCTGCTCTGTGCTGAATTGCTCCCATCTGTACAGAATTCTCACAGAATGTCTCCCCATCATATACAGATTCATGAAAAAGCACCTTATTTCCAGACATCTTTCCTTCTTGAAGATGGCAGAAGCATACAGCTGTCAATCGCTAATAAAGGTAGTTTTCTTGCATTACAATTCATTCTATAGTGTGCTTTCCTTGTAAAATCCAAAGGAAAAAAATACACATCTGCAGCTGGTACAGTGAATCTGTCAAATATCTAAGCTGATTTGTCTCTATCTCACATCAAAATTAGCACATACATTTCTGGGCATTTATATCTGCCAAGGTGAGGCCAAAAAACATGCCAACCTTATTATCCCTTTCAACTCATATTATCACCATGCACACGCAGTCTAGCTTCTTCAGATTTGCATTTTTTGATGAGATGCTACCTACAGCATTAGTTCTTCCAAAAAGTCCTTCAGTCCTAATGATGGGGGATTAGAGATCCTGAAAGATGATCCATCCATCAAGTCACTGAATATTTGTAGTCCCAGAAATTTTTCAAGGCATCGAGATGTATGTATATTCTGTGTCCTATAGGAAGGGTCAGGCTGACTTTAACTATTTCTTTTTGAATTTTGTATTGTAACAATGAAAAGTCTTGGAGAGCGTTTCCTTGCCTACCTTAGTTTTCTCCCTGTTTTGGTGGCTATAATAGAAGATTCTCTTCTGTATGCAAGAAATTCCTCCAAAGTTTTACCTCTTGGTCTCAGACTTATACTGGCTGTCCTGGTACCAAAAGAAAACCATTTTCCACAACTGGTTGAGAATCTTTTAAGAATAGAAATCATCATGAGTATTCATGGAACCATGAATGCTTTTAAAGAAATGTTGGACTTGCACACATGACATCTCTTCTACAGTTCAAATTAAATCAGGGGAAAAAAATCCTGTAGATAAGATGTAAATGAGAAAAAAAAATCTTTATGAAATAAATTGACCTCAACCCAATTATGATGAAGTGTTTCTGAAACATCAGTGGTCCAGTTACCACATAAAATGGAGAAAGAAAACTGACGATACAGTGACTTCTCAGTTTAAGCTCAAAGTCCACTAAGATGTCAAAAAGACCCCAAAGAACATTTCCTAAAGTCTACTTCAAGAGGAGTGTATTTATTTCCAGTGTACTCCATTCAACATAAACTGTGTCTTAGACATGGTGACTCCTTCAATGAACTTACAGTTTTAAGAGGAAAACTTGCACAGATAAAGCAACTAGATAGTTAAAAAGCAATGAATAATGATCATTGGGTGGTTATTACTTGCCCTTTATATTTTGGGTAAGTGGAACATCTGAGCATGCACAATTTACTAGAAAGAACAGAGTTTTGAGTCCCACTTGTGGAAATAATTGGTATAATAGATAAAGAAAAGGAGAAAGAAACAGAGATGAGAGTGATGTTAGCATAAGAAAAAGGCAATGCACTAAGATGTGAGTTGGGGCATGTCAATCTGCTTTCACATTTTAATGACAGACTTGACACTTATAACAACACAGTATTACATTTCAAAAGTTTTAGAGATGATTCATATGTGACCAGAGACAGATTCTTTATATATATAAAGAACAAATATGAATATATTATATACATTGTATTATATGCATTAGCATAATGTTATAATAATGTGATAAGTACTATAACAGAACTGGGCCCATTACGAACGTAGGGACACAGAAAGAATAGATTCTGTATCAGGGAGAAACTGTATAGAGAGGCAGTATGCTCGGTAAAGAATCTGGAAGAAAGCAGTTTAGAGGCAATTTGATAAAAAATGCTAAATGTTTTAGAGAATTTGTCACTTCAGTAAACTTGTCTATGATTTCCTTCAATGAAATCATTTGCTCCTCAATCCTTACTGCATATTAGAAATACTTGTGGAGATTTAAAACTATCAACATCTCAGGTACAGATATTGGTAAGTAGTAAATGTTTCCCAGATGTTCACTGTGTACAGCAAAAGGTGAAACCACTGTGTCTCGTGATGGACAAGTGAAGTAGGTAGAGCAGGTAGCATTTACTATCCCCATTGGTATGGAAGAAAAATAAGGTCAAGAATTTTCAGTGATTTACATCCAGTTGCATGGCTGTATCACGGTGTGTCCTGGCGTGAAACTTCCACATGTGAACTTAAAGGGATTTGTGGCACATTCTCGTATTAGAAACATCCTGAGGAGCTGTACAACTTGTGAAAATGGTCTTGGAAGTGGATGAGCCAACTCCTTGTGGGCAGTACTGAGCAGAGGACTCCTGGGAGCAAGAATGTCAAGTGGGAAGTTCCCATAACATCCCGGATCTGAGGGCACGGGCAATATCTGTTCAGGCATAATTTGTAAGTGAGGACATGGATTGACAAGACAACCATGTGAAACCATGGTAACATCTCCAAATGTTTGCAAAAAGAGACACAAAACCTGGAAAACTAAAAGCCTACTGTTGCAGTGTATTTATAAATCTTTAGACTTAAAATTCTTCTAATCAGTGGTCAGCTTCAACTTACCAGTGATGGCTATGCAAATCAAATCTGAAAGCACTACCATAGGTCAGTAAATTGCAATTTAATTTGAAACATTCCTGCCTTGTGGAAAAAAATGCAATAACTTCCAGTTGATTAGAGGCTTGGAAATGTCTGTTCGATTTTTTTTTTTTAAATCTGTCTTATAAAACATTGAGCAAAGAATAATTCACAATTACATGTATAAATATTGTTTAACCTTGACACTTAATTGTGTGTGCACTATTAATTAATAACGTGTTGCTCATAAACTACTTTTAATGCTTGTTATCACATATAATAGTTGACCTTGAGTAGATTTCTCTTTTATGAATGTCCAAATGGCAGCATGCTTCTAAATGTAAATGAATTTAACAGATAAAGGGGTTACATTTTTGCATTTACTCTTAAATTTCTGAAAAATATGAAGATTTTTATGAAGAAATTATTTATTCTTTATCCCAGTAGGGACTGAATTGGTTTAATATGAAAACACTATACTTGCTCAGAGATTTAATCCCTTCAGCTCAGAACTTAGCTTCTGATAAAAATAGCAAAGAATGTAATATAAAAGAGGACTGTTTGACCTCTTTGTCATTAACTTGAAATTATATGTAGCTTCTTTTAGAAAATTGTTATAGATCTATGAGCTATGATATAATTCTAACATTTAAAAATATATAGAAGTATTTGCCAGTATGCAGCTATCTTTTAATTATTAATTTGAATGTGTATATGTCTTCAGGGTAATGAGTTTCATTATTTCACTATATGCTTGCTACTTGCTTTGTAAAGCAGGATTTCCACTTATTTGAAATGTGTGAAATGTTATAAAGCTAACAGTTAGTCAGTTGTTGTATAAGGATAGATATGCAATGAATTTCCCAATGAAAAGCAACTTTAAAAAATGATGTTGAACAAAAAATGTAAGTTAAAAAGAGTCAAAATTTTAGCTCTCTAGAACCTTCAAGAAATTAGTTATTGTGAACATCAGAGTTTTTCCAGATAGCTAATGTGTATTCTATTAAGCAATAAAATTTTCTTGAAGAGCAGCAAACTTAACACTTGCAAGAGCCATGCAGGCTAAATATGACAGCTATTCAGCCTCAATATTTGTTTGTTTTTACACTAATAGTATTTACTGAAACAGAAGGTGCATATGGCAAAATACAGAAATGTTAAGTATATAGCTTGATTAGTATTGATAAATTTATACAAGTATCACCCAGATCAAAATAAAGAACATTTCCACCTGCCCACAAATTTCATTTTCCAGTAAGTTCCTTTTGCCCCCCTGTCCCACCTGGACAATTGCTATTCTGCTTTATAGTATCATAAACTTCATTTTTCTTATTCTTGAACTTCATTTATAATGAAATCTTATAGGATATTCTTTTTTTGTTCCTCTTAATATTTTGAAGACTTATTCATATTGTTTCAGTAATTTCATTTTGTTTTAATTGCTGAGTAGAATACACAGTATGGCTACACCAGTTTGTTAAACCATTCTTCTGGTGATAGACCTTTGAGTTGTTTCTAGTTTGAGGCTATAGTGATTAAAGTTGCAATGATCATTCTTATAGAAGTGCTTTAGCAAACATACAATTATTTCTTTTGGTTAAATTTCTGGGTTATACTTTAGATGTATATTTAACTTTAAAAAAACTCTCAAGCAGTTTTCCAAAGTGATGACAGTCTTGTTATTCCCATGAGTAATGTAGAAGAGTTCTTGTACAGTTGATTGTTGAAAAGTGAGAATGTGGGTTCATTATCACCAAATCTTCTAATTTTTCTAAGAAACCCAGAAATTACAATTTGTAGGTGAAAGTTTCTATTTTTTTTTAATACTAGCAAGTATTTCAATTATTCTAATAAAATGACCTAGTAAAATATATTCACCAGTCAGATTCTTCCTACAGGCCTCCAATTTGACAATTCTTATACTGTATCATATATGATGTATACATGTGCACATGTGAAGTATATATCATACAATTTTACAATAATGCATTATATACCTTTCTAACTTTCTGTATTGCTACTGTCTTGGAGGTTACTGGAATCTATTGAGGTACAAAAAAAGGTCTTTCTCAGTATACAATAGCCCCAAAAGTCAAGAATTTATTATTTTACATGACTTCTGCCTTTTATAATTTTTATTAATAACAGCAAACTTGGCACTTGCAAGAGCCATGCAGTCTAAAGATGACAGCTATTCAGTTCCGATATTTGTTTGTATTTACACTAATAGTATTTGCTGAAACACAAGGTGCATATGGCAAAATGCAGAAATGTTAAGTATATAGCCTGATTAGTATTGATAAACTTATATAAGTATCACCCAGATCAAAATAAAGAACATTTCCACCTGCCCACAAATTTCATTTTCCAGTAAGTTCCTTTGTGCCTCCCCTGTCCCACCTGGACAATCTCCTTTGTTGTCATTAAGCCATTAGTTGTATTTGTTATAATTTTAAAATAGTCATTTTTTCTATTTCTAATTTATTGCTTTCTAATATTATTTGTAGAAACATAGATATTGGATTTTGCTTAAATAATTCTGTGTAAAATAAGGACAAATAAACTTTGAGTGAAGTCCTGAAAGATACCTCTATAAGTAAATTAGAAGTTCAATTTTGTGACACCTATTATTCTTCTTAGAAAGGCCTGTTTATTTTCTGGTCCTGAGCCATGTGACAGAGAAAAGAGTTTGCAAGAGAACTGAATTTTTAGATACCTAAAGTATTAATTTTATCTCAATAAGGAATTTTACCCAAGGACAAAGATCTAAATGAGAGATTAATAGGCATAAGTGGATAATGTTCCACAATGTAAATTTATTCAGTATAAAATAAGCATTTATATAAGTATTGGTCTTTCATTATACAACACAGTTGCATTTTATGTATTTATCATGAATATTTGTAACCAAAGCTGATAGAAAACCATTCTCAAATGGTGGTTAAATATTTTTTGAAAATGCAGAAAATATTCTCAATTTCTGCTTTAATTTTGAAACAATGATAACTAGAAATAATTGAGAGTTTGATGCTTGACACCATCTAAGCATTCTATTTATGTATGTATTATTATTGTTATTATGTTTTTGAGACAGGGTCTCACTCTGTCCCCCAGGCTGGAGTGCAGTGGCATGATCATGGTTCACCACTGCCTCAACCTCCTGTACTCAGTCGATCCTCCCACTTCAACCTCCCGTGTAGCTGAGACTATATATAGGCACATGTCACCATACCCAGCTAATTTTTGCATTTTTATAGAGACAAGATCTCACGATATTGTCTAGGCTGGTCTTGAACTCCTAGGCTCAAGCAATCATCTTGCCTCAGCCTCCCAAAATGTTAGGATTACAGGAGTAAGCCATCATGCCTGGTGCATTGTCTCATTTGTTGCTCACAACTATTCTATGAGCAAAGTAATTATCATTATGCCCATATTCCAATGGAGAAAAATGCAGCCCTGATCTGACAAGTTAGTCAATGGACTAAACTTGCTCAGTTAATAGGTGGTGGGGTCAGAAATTGAGCCCAGACAGTTTTCTTTCAGAGCCCATTATATTATTCACAATGTTACCCATTTCTAGGTCTACAAATTTTATTTTCTAGGTTGAAATTTTAAGAAAATATTTTAATTAATGGTTCATTGCAATGACTTTAGTAACTTGCTATAAATCATTGTTATCATTCCCTACATTCTGCTATAAACTACAGGAAATCCACATATTGATTTACTGAGAAGGCCTTTCCATGTTTACTTGCTAGTTCACAAAGTCTCGTCATTCTGGCAGCTATAATTAGGCATGAGTAGGATTTCTAAATCTGAAATATTATTTGCTTGATAATTAACATAACTTTTAATATAAATGTGTGAGTGGATTTGAATATGTTCTTTAAAAAAACTCCTACAAGCCGGGTTCTGTGGCTCAGCCTGTAATCCCGCGCCTTTCGGAGGCTGAGGTGAGTGGATTGCCTGAGTCCGCGGGTTCGAGACCCACCCGGGCAGGGAGACCTCATCTCTACAATAAATCAAAAAATCAGCCGGGTGTGGTAGCGCATGCCTGTAATTCCGGCTACTTGGAAGGCTGAGGCGGAAGGATCGCCGGAGCCCAGCAGGTCGAGGCTGTGGTGGCCAGGAGCGGCCACTGCACTCCAGTCTGGGCGACAGAGTGAGACTCCAATTAAAAAAAAAAAAAAAAAAAACTCCTACAAGAATATAAAATATAGAATCCTTGAATGTAGATATTCCTCACACTTAATCTTACTGAACCCACACCTCTCTCACTTTTAGAATTGAAAAGGTCAACCAAGATGAAAAGTATTCCTTGTTTGGAGAAGCAGCCCCTACTGCTAGGTTTTCCACACCCATCTTGGGCTGTACTAGGACTTGACAGGAACCCTGTCATGGAGCAACTGGGTTCCATGACTTACCAGCTCTTCTCTGGGTTGCAACAGACTGTTACGCATGGCATTAGCTTCTTCGAATGTAAATATGGATAAAGGACATATTCACTTTTCTCTGATGACTATAGAAACCTCCTCTCCCAACAGGAGCCATTTTTCTCTCCAAGACAGGTTAAAATACTAAAAAATTCACTTTTACTTTTAAAAAGTTAAAAATAATAACGCTAGTGTGTGGGACTTCAGGTTCAGATGTAAATTGAAGTCACTTTTGTTTAACAGAGTCCATATTATAACTTACTCTGATACTTTGAAGTAATCACCATTTTTATCATGTTGCCTATATAAGCCTTCAAATTATTGTTACAGAGAAAAAGGTTGAGTTGAACTAAAGATTGCAAATACTATCATCATTTGACAGAAAAGTAATTTTTCTATATTGTACAGATAAAATCATTAATGCAGGAGAATATCAAATTAGGGGTTCCATCAACATAACAAAAACCAAAATTTATTTTCTGAATACTTCTGTTTATACCAATAGAGACACATATAGGAATACAGTAGGCATAATGGCTGTGGTTTATTCATTATCCGAAGCAATTGCTATTATTGGAAACAGTCTTTGAGGTTATTCACTCTATGTCAATATGTTTTGACTAAGCATTCAGTATTAAGGCTAATTAGGCAAATTTGATCATAAAAAAGCTTTTCCCTAGAGGTTCCCTTAGTGTTTTAAAGACACCCCACAGAGAGAAGACATGTCACTCTGCCTGTCTTAAACAGGCTTCATCAAATCCCCTTAGCAAAAGTCCTGGGAAAATTGTATTTGAGCAATATTATAAGAATATTTTGCTACCATTTCACTAGGAGATTAATAGGTTCTCAGTGGGGTTGCTCAAGTTTTTAAATGCACTGCATTTTTATGCACAAAACAGATCATAGTCATTGTTCTTTTTCAGGGCAAAGCAGAAAGAAAAGAGGGCAAGAATTAACACATCCTGGTTTTATAGCATTTTAAAAGGAATGTTTCTTACAAAAGCAACTGATAATTACTGGAATGTACTATGAAAATTTGTTTGTAGAGAGGTGGTAGACTGATGGCCTGTGAACTAGATCTATGAGACACATTCTTCTCTGCTTGCACAATATTTTTAAACATTGAGACATGACGTGAAAATTCAGATTGTATGCTTCTATTAAATGATCTGACAACCCTGTGGTTAGATAACCACCTGATGGCAGTCGGCTAAAACTAAACATCAACTGTCCTCTGTGGATTGGACATGCTGTCTCCAGTTGACCCTGTCCCCTCCACTTTCCCAAGGCCCAATTTTCTGCCTGCTATTACCTGCCTGACCCTCACAAGTAGTTGTATTTTCAATTGCTCTTTCGGTCATCCACTCTAACTGGTCGTGATATACTATATTTTTGCTTCTAAAGTTTTAAGGAGCCAGATGCAGTGGCTCACACCTGTAATCCCAGCACTTTGGGAAGCCAAGGCAAGAGGATTGCCTGAACCCAGCAGTACCAAGACCTTACCTCTAAAGAAAAATAAATAAATAAAATAAAGTTTTTAAATATATCAATTCCCTCTCCTTGTCAATCTTGACTGAATGCAGAAAATGAAGTGGCAATTCATTAGAAGATTTCCCACTCAAATCTCTGGAAAACCATAAGTTTTGAAATAATCAGTATAAGAGCATTCAGTTGGTGTCTTCTGAGAACAGCATATGGTTAGTCAATATTTTCTCCATTCTCATGGTAAATGTTGGTTGCAAATTAATACATGGTGAAATCTAGGAATTCCTCAAGGTTAGATCTTCTTAAGTTCTGTCACTCTTTAGATATAATTAGATTGCCTTATTTGAAAAATGCAAAGAAATGGAATACTTCCAATAAAAAAATCATTTCCAGGGACAATCATAGCTCTGCATCAGGTAAAACCCAGATCATCCAAAAGAAACAGAAGAAAACCAAACATTGCCCCAAAGCCCTTTCTGAAATCAGTGTCTAGGAGAAGAGATGTATCTCAGTATATTTAACCCAGAGTGAGTCAATAGTTAATGCCACCTCCTCTACAGGACAAAATGATACCACTGATAATCACAATATTAAAGGAATAGTAATAATAGTCATCAGAGAAATATAAATTATGAGAATTTTCTTTTATTGAACTCTGCATGAAAAACTATGCTGGCAAAAGAAATTTAAAAATTAAAATAAAATAAATATTGCTGTGCCAAAAATCTAAGAAAGTAATGAATTGACACTTCATAATTATACACTTTTTTAAAGGAGAAAAAGTCATGTCTAATATTAATCAGTAGCAATAAGGGATAATAATGTCATAGAAAACCTATAATGTAAATTCAATAAAATCAAAACATTTGCTCACAGTTTGACACTGATGTAACATTTTATTTTCTTAATCCACACAAATTGTTAATAGTTTTAAAAGGATAAACTTCATTTTAAAATAATTACTCAAAGTTCATAAAATATTTCAAGTAGAGACTAAAATTTGCACTTTCTAAAACAAAAATATTATACTTTAGTTTGTGCTCTATTTCACTGTCCTAAGCTTTATTTTATTTTATTCTATTTTTTGAGTCAGAGTCTCACTCTCACCCAGGCTGGAGTGCAGTGGAACGATTATGCAACCTGGCAGCCTCACCACAGCCTCTAGCTCCTGAGTTCAAGGGATCCTTCTGCCTCAACTTTCTTAGTAGCTGGGACTACAGGCGTGTGCCACTATGTTCATCTGGTTTATAGTGAGAGATGAGGTCTCACTATGTTGTCCAGGCTGGTCTTGAACTCTTGGGCTCAAGCAATTCTCCCGCCTCAGCCCCCCAAAATTCTGGGACTACAGGGTGAGCCACTGCACCCAGCACTCACTGCCCCAAATTTTAAACACAAATAAACACTCTAAGTGTAATGACAGAACTGAAATAGTTCAGGTTCCCTTTTTGACAGATCATATACCTGGTCACTGCCTGCATGTTGACATGATTCCCACGGCCCTGTCCCGGCTACAACATACTACCTCTGTCCTGACAGGAATGCACCAGTAAGCAGCCTTTCTGACTGGGGTATAACCATAATGATTCATTCAATCCAGTCTGCTGCCTTGGCTCCTGGGAGAAGGTGCAAAACTGCATGCCTTAGCCCTGCATTCTAGCAACTACAAGACTACATCAGCAGCAGGTCTGAAAACAGAAGGGCATTCTTCCATGCAGTAAGAAGTGGACATGTCAGACACCATCCCAAAGCACTCCTAACTCAAGATGGCCAAAAATAGTCTTGGTCAGGAATGGCAAGGTGTCTGGTACAGCTCACTTCTGAAGGACTTATGCCCCTCCAAGAACAACGTTTCTCAAGCTTTATTGTACAGATGAATTACCCAGGGATTCTGAGTTAATAGGCCTAGGGCAGAGTCCAGGATTTGTATTTCTAACAAAGTCTCAGGCCATGCTGATACTTCTGGTCTGGAACAACCTCATTTAACCTCCCATCTTTTCCATGATTTTTTCAACAGCTACCGAGAGTCTGGGATAATGAATGGACCTTGAAAGCAGCAGTTGAAGAGACAGAAAGAGAGAGAAACAGAAAGTGTGAGACTGTGTGGCAGAATGAGTAACATCTAAGAAATCACACATGTAATAGTTATAAATTGTTGAGATTGAAATTTTAAACTCTAAAATAGTTCATCAGTAAGTATTGTTATCAATAGCAGATTAAAAAATCGTTAAAATTTCAAGTTTATTTTTTGATTAAAAGTCACTTGATTTAATGTTTAGTAATTTTTGTAAATGAAAATCAAAAGATGCTAATGATGTTATAGCCTATGCTGTTTTGTTTGGATTGCGAACTAATTGTAATGGTCATTATAAGTGATTGTTAGAATGTCACCTTTAAGTGATTCTTTATTTTAAATCATCCCAAATGCTATAGAAGTTCAAATGAATTTGCAGTTTATCAATATTTATATGTAATATAAATAACTGATTTTTCATAAAATTTGAATCAGCATTTAAATATACTTTTGGTAGTCCTCTGAGTATATAGTTTAAAACAACTCAGTTCTAGATTTTTTGTGATAAGTTTCATCTGGTTATTCCAATGGAGAGATTTCAAAGTCATTTCTTTGGTCTAGATTTCAGAATCAATCCGTTAGTATTCTTATGTCTTCCTTCCCTGTGAGGTAACCAATTTAAGTGAAATAAAGCGATTTTTAATGGAATAGACTGTTCAAATGACCCTATTTCCTGAAGAGGGCATTTTCATGAATATTTATTTAATCTCTTTTACTTTTCTCAGGTTTTATTTTAAATTATGTTCACCAGTATAACCTCAGGAGTTGAAAAATCTATTTTTTCATGAAAACATTGAATAATAAACATACACCCGTTGTATAAGTTTCTCAGAGATTTCTATAACTTGCTTTTAAAATATTCATTTAATATCATCCAGCCACAAATAACAGATTTACCTCCTTTCTTTTGATTTTTTAAAAAATAGAGTAAAAAGGCATATAGAAATAACTGAAAGGTAAAACCAAATAATTATATTATATAGAAAGCTATCACAAGTACAAAATATTAATACACTCATAATGAAATGGAGAAATATGCCTATCTACTAAATATGAAATTTCATCTCTCTGGAATGTATAAACAACATAAACAGTTGGCATAAAAAAGTTTGACTACTACTCATTTCACAGAAGTTTGTCTTGTTAAATCTGTATACAACTTGGGCAGAAATAACTCATTTAAACATTTTCCTTATCCATGCTTTAATCAAAACCATTAAAATATACATCTAAATTTTAATCTGTAAGTGTTTGAATACCTGAAAATAATTGGTAAGTAAATTTGGTCTACAGTGATTCTTTTCCCAGATGACTATTACTTGAGTTAGCAAAAAGGGAAAAATGTATTTTTCAAGAGACATTATATTATGATTCCTCAAAGTTCTAATAAAGAAGATAGAAAACTTTCAGCCCTAGACTTGTGGGTGCTAGATTGTTTAAAATTACCATTAGATACTGAAAGGAGGTACCTATAGAAACTTAGAATAAACTTAGTTTAGCTTGATCTTTTTGCCTTGGCATAGCAATTTTTGCTTAGACTTTACCCTTGACATGCTTTGAATCTAGCACAAGTTAGATAAATTTCCAATCAGCAGGTTTTAGGAAACCTTCAGACATTTTACTGCAGGTCAAGCGGCAGACTATCCCACCCCTTTCGCAAATCTCCATCAGAAACAAGACAAGGACAGAGCCATAGAAATGATAATAGACCACCTTTTGGTCAAGGAGTTTGTGGATTGTAAATGTCTGAGAAGGAAAATTCCTTCCTTCCCGTTGTCTCCTCCCATTTAGCTCACCATTTGGGTAGCAATGATGTGACAAAACCACCCATCTGTCTGCTATCCATCACCTGATGTCAGTATCTGTGCTTGCCTGCCTCTTCGTGATGACTGGAGCAGACCACCACTCAATCACCCTATTGATCTTCCCCCATCCAAGGGAAATGGTTTAAAGGACTGAACTATGAGAGCCATTTTGCCATTGCCTTACCAGACTCTGGTGTCGCCATGTTTCCTGGCTTTAGCCCTCTCCCTTATCTTGGGGTGATGAATCATCTCTTTTGCTCTCTCTCTCTCTTTCTAATTTACTTTTTAAATAAACTATATCTTCTAATCTAACTTCTATAGAGTTCTTTGCATCTTTCATGCAGCATCAGATCACACACCAGACACACTCACACCCCCAGTGGGCCTGACCTAACATTCTGGAGGCCCCACTGGGAGTATGCCCTAAAAGGTACAAATGACTAAGACTGGGGTCACCTTGCTTTGCTCTAGCAAATGCTGACAGAGAAATCCCTTCCCACATCTCACAGGTTTAAAAACATAACTAACTCACTTTGCACAGAACCAATGTTCAAAATGGTTTTGATAATAGGACTTGTGAGATGATAGAAATTAACCATCAGTTTGAGCAGTTTTAACATTGAAAGCATTCTGAGCTTTAAACAAACTTGACAAAAATTGATTCACAGCTGGTATGGAGTTTGGGGCCTGCTAAGCTATTTGACTTTTCTTTTTCTCAGTTTCTGTCTTCTCCATAAGGAGGATTAAATGAAATGACTAACTCATAGTGCCTAGAATCATGCCTGACACACAGAAAAGGGTCCACAAAGCAGCAGTTTCCGCTCCCTTTTCTCTCTCATTGTTCTCCTCACCAATCAGATTCTAAGAATCCCTGAAACTCAGGCTCTTGGGGTTGTTGCAATGTTAAATAGTGATCTTGTCAATTTTAGATTTTAGAGCCAGAAAACCCAAATGTGAATCTTAGCATTGCCATTTACTATCTGTGTGAGTCACAAATGTGCTTCAGTTCCATATTAGTAAAATTGAGGAAAATAATAATCTCTACCCTATGGGTTATCGTGCAAGTCAAATTAGGTCATATATGTAGAAGTGCTTTGAGAGCCTGAATACAAAGGCAGATAGCTCCTAAATCCCCATTAGAGCATACAGTGGCTCATGTCTGTAATCCCAGGAATTTGGGAGGCCAAGGTGAAAGGATTGCTTGACTCCAGGAGTTTGAGACCAGCCTGGGAAACATAGCAAGACCTCATCTCTCTCTTAAAAAAAAAAATCACTTGGGAGGCTGAAGTGGAAGGATCATCTGAGCCCAAAAGTTGAGGCTGCAGTAAGCTGTGATTATACCACTGCATTTCCAGCTAGGGTGACAGGCTGAGATTCTGACTCAAAAAAAACAAAAAAGAAAAGAAAAATTTTAAAAGAACATTCAGTAGTGTGAAAGAAATGAGAAAGAAAAAAGAAAGAAAATTAGCACCTAAACAAATGTATAAAAATAACCACTACATAAAGAGCAAATAACCACTACATAAAGAGCAAATAACCACTACATAAAGATCAGCACACTACCGGATCCATTTCAATACAAAACCCAGTTTTCAATTGCTGTTTGGCTTTCCCTTGACATTGACATTCCTTTCTCAATGCCATGGATAAAGGTCATGGGCACTAAGTCTGCATCTCCTTGGAATTTCTCACTAACCTTCAAAAGAGCAAAGCACAGCAAGGACTGCATGTTCACATGTGTAACAATCGCAAAGGAACAGACTTAGCTGTTGGTGTAAGAAAGTCAGTTAACTACAAATTCAATATAACCTGACTCTATGAAACATCTGCTAATAACACAAATAGCAGTAATAACACAAATAGCAGTAATAATGACAGTTGGCCGGACTTGGTGGCTCAGTCTGTAATCCCAGCACTTTGAGAGGCCGAGGTGAGTGGATTGCCTGAGCCCACGGGTTCGAGACCCGCCTGGGCAACTTGGCGAGACCTCATCTCCACAATAAATCAAAAACTAGCTGGGTATGGTAGCGCGCGCCTATATTTCCAGCTACATGGAAGGCTAAGGCGGAAGGATCGCCGGAGCCCAGCAGGTAGAGGTTGCGGTGGCTGGGAGCGGCCACTGCACTCCAGTCTGGGTGACAGAGTGAGACTCCCACTCAAAAAATAACAATAATAATAATAATAATAATGACAGTTAATATTTATTGAGCACATACAATGTGCCAGGCATTCTTTAAATAACTCTGCAAGTACGAACTTATTGAATCCTCATAGTAATACTATGAGGTAGGTACTATTTTCTCCATTGTGTAAAGATGTAACTGACAATAACAGCTGGCACTGGCTGCAAGCGTATTATGCACCAGGTGCTAACCTAGATGATTTATGTCTCTTATTTCATCAAATTAGCATAATTTTGTGACCAAAATGCAAGGGGGAAAAGCCCAATGATAGAACTATTATACTCTAAAATTCAAACCCTGTAAGTGTCTTTTATGGAGTATACTATTCAGAATGCTTCAGCCTCAAGCTATTTAGCAACCTCAGCCCTAGCCACTAAATGTCATTAGTCTAGGGGAGGTCCTAGACCATATGAGACAACCAAAACCTTTCTACTCATTTCTCAATCCTCTTTAGGGGACCAGCACATCCGTCTTTAAGAATGAAATTATAAGAAGATGATACAATAGTTATTTAGATTTAGCCAGGAATGGATTTTGTTTTGTTGTTTTGGGTTTTTTTGAGTTGGAGTCTCACTCCATTGCCCATGCTGGAGTGCAGTGGCCCGCTCATGGCCACCCCAGCATCATCCTGCTGGGCTCAGGCAATCCTTCCACCTCAGCCTTCCAAGTAACCAGAACTACAGGTGCAAACTACTATGCCCAGCTAATTTTTTGATTTATTGTAGAGATGAGGTCTCACCAAGTTGCCCAGGTTGTTCTTGAATCTTTGGGCTCAGGCGATCCCCTCACCTCAGCCTCCCAAAGTGCTGGGATTACAGACTTGAGTCACTGTGCCCAGCTGGAATGAATTTTGAATTGTTCATAATCCATATTCATTAAATGATTGTTGAGCATATTCTCTTTGTAGGCAACAGACTAGGTATCCCTGGGCCACAGAGACGAAACACACACAATATCCTGTTTACAGTGTCTAAGGGGAGGTAAGACATGAATAGAAATAACCACTTAAAAGATAGTGACATGTGCCATAAAACATATACAGATTATTAAAATATTCTTGGGTCTTTACTAGTTGGAGAAAGACCCAAAAGTTTCCATAGAGAAGATAGGACTTAGGACTAAGCTTTGAAGAAAGGGTAGACCATTGAAATTAGAGTCTGAAATGAAGAGAATTCTAATGAAAAGAGCAACATGAGTCAAGATACAGATGTTGAAAAGTGTCGGGCATTTTGAGAAACCATGATTCTACCATTACAGTTGAAGTCATCTGGTTGGGGGAAGGGGACAAAGAATGGGAGGTGTAGGAGTAAGTGAAAAGATCTGAAAGAAAATCAAGGAGGATCACAAGGTTTGAGCTATAGTGGTAAGGTAGAGTCACTGAACATGTTGAGCAGAGAGCCATGACAACTGTCTTGTAGAAATATTTATCCAGCAGCTGTATTAGAACGCATTGAAGATGGCACGGTGTGAAGAAAAAGGGGCATGAGGAGAATCCTGCCTGTGGAATACCTAAGCCTATCTGAGCAAAGCATTGTGTTAGGCACTGGAGAGGAGTAGTAAATGGTTCACAGTCTTGGTGAATGGAAAGGAGTTAACATCAGGTCCAGAAAAAAAGAAAGTCAGTAAAAGAGTAGATTTCCTGGGTGAAGGCAGATGCAGTTATGAAAACAATAATTTTGAAGATCTGACTGAAAATCCAAGAAGAGGAAAAAAAATTTTTTGAGGGCTGTCTATTTGCTAAGAGACTCTGTGGATACAAATATCTAAATGCTGTTCTCTCTACTTGATTCTCTCTCAGATCTGCCTAATTCTCTTTATCTCCAATTGTTCTTATTCAGGCCTCCATGTCCTCTCAACTTTATTAATCTGTCAGCCTAACCAGTCCCCTTATCTGCAATTTTAACCTTTTGAGGCAGGCTAGAAGGTGGGGGGAGGGGATGAGACTTCTGTTTTGTCTTACTAGAAGCAGGAAATGAGTCTCTAAAAATTTAGAGAACACCTCCAGGGTGTTTATGGCTGGAGTCCCCTGAACAAAGCAGGTCTCTTTCTTGATCACCTGATGATTGTAAATGCAATATGAGATCATCATGAAGACCTGATACCCAGATGAAGACAAATCTTCACAGCCCTCAGGACACTCACCCCCCTCCCAGCTACCTCCCCTCAAGGCAGAGGAGATAAAAGTGAGTCACCAAGAACCCATCAGCAGTGCATTTCTCATTCTGAGATTCTGTACTCCCTTCCCTTGAAGCGTGTACCTCTTTTTCTCCCCCTTTTCTCTTTCCCTTTAAAGAGGAGTGTGTCTTTTCACCTTAATAAATTCTTTACTTCTCTCATCAATCAGGTGACTAGCTCTAGAATTCTTTCTTGCAGCAAAGTCAAGAATCCAGACAATAGTTGAGGGATCTCTCTCTCTCTCTCTCTCTCTCTCTCTCTCTCTCTCTCTCTCTCATTCTCTCTCTTCTCTACAGTAACACTTCTACAAATCTATTATCTATACAGCAGCCCAAGTGGTTTTCTAAAACATAAATCTGATCACATCCCTCCCTTGCATAATACCTTTAAGTGGTTTCCCATAGTTTGAAGAATAAAGTCCAAATCACTCAGCCTGATCTATAACTCTGGCCACTGCTCACCTCTCTGGCATCTTTTCCCATGTGAGGATTTAGTTACATATTCAGATCTTCAAATATGTGATGATCTTTCTCATTGCCAGATCTTCTAGGGTACAGTGCCTTCTACATGGACTACTCTGCTTTTCTCTGCATTTGCCTGACCACTTTTCAGCTTTCAGTTAATCTCCTTATACCCGATATTATTTATAAGATGTTTCTATAATATCTTCATAACATAGTATATTTCTTCAATCATAGCATTTATTATACTACATTGTCATTACCTGTTAACTCTGTTTTTTTTTTTTGAGTTGGAGTCTCACTCTGTCGCCCAGACTGGAGTGCAGTGGCCGCTCCCGGCCACCGCAGCCTCGCCTGCTGGGCTCCGGCGATCCTTCCACCTTAGCCTTCCAAGTAGCCGGAATTACAGGCATGCGCTACCACGCCCGGCTGATTTTTTGATTTATTGTAGAGATGAGGTCTCGCTGTTAACTCTTAAGTGCCTATCACCCTCTAGACTGTAATTATCATAAAGATAGGAGAGATTTTTATATAATTCACAATTGTATTGCTAATACCTAACATTGTACCTCAGACATAGCAAGTACTTAATAAATAGTTTTGAATGAATGAAAGGTGTTTACACTATAATACAGTTAAACACTACAGTAAACCCTGCTAAATATGGTATTATAATCCATAACTCAACATAATCACAATTAATTGTTTTATATTTGTCTCCTCAATATATCATGAATTTCTCTAAATCAAGGATTATATTTTATAATTTCTGTATGCCTTGTGTCCTCCAAGCTGACTTTAACATGGCAGAAAATATTTGCAAAGTAAAAAAGTAAATAAAAATCAGTGTTTTATATAAACCATCACATCACATCAAATCCCCTCCCCAACAATACGGTGTTATATTTATAGGTGAAATATTGAATACTTTTGCAACATATAAGCAAAGACTATTTTCTAAAATGCTGTATAGATAATGAATTCATAGCAGTTATTATCATAAACTTCTCCAAGATTTTTACTGTAATCAGTTCATTTCTCTGGGATTCTGATAAACTAAAACAGTGTTCTCCTTGGTCAAGCTATGGACCATATTCTTAAAAACTGCTTAGAGGGATAGTTAAGCACACAGATTCCTGGGCCCACAACTCTTGGAATAAAATCTTATGACTAACAAAGTTAGCAGAGTATAGAATAAATGAGTAAAAGAATTCTCACTCACCCTGACCTGAAAGAGCCATTTCCTGTAATGCAACAAAAATCCAAACAGTTGTCCTTGACAGAATTATCACATCTGTTGTCAGGAATCTCTATTTTAGGATCTACACGTATTTCAATTACCAGTTAAAGAACAAAAACTTTCTTCAAAAAAAGATGCATTCTTTGAGCACTTTCTACATAAACATTGTTCTTTCTTTATTCTCTAAGGCAATCACGTTTTTGACATTATTTAGTAATGCATCGCTCCCTTGCAGGCATATAATTGATCCTTTGATAGGACACAAAGCTTGTGCTGGGAAGAGGATGTATTTACTGTCTAAGTATACCCATATATAGAAAGATGCAGCTGATGGGACAAGGACTACCAAGATTAATGAGAAAATATAGCTTATTTGGAATTTTCTTTCAAAGGACCTTGGGATTTTTTTTAAGGTCCAGAATTCAGTGCTATTTAATGCTCGAATTGTCATGTTTTTGTTAGTGTATATGTTTATAACAAATTATAATTATGGAATGAGATGTGAAGTTCACTTATCCATTAATAATAGAGGTTTTATTATGTGAAAATATAACATTTTGTTCATTTGAAGAACTTGTGAGGAGAATACTTCTTGCTGGTTGGAAATTCATGGATCACAAAGGCTTGGATTCCTCTTCTATGAACTATGATTCTGAGAAGATCATTGTGTCATTCATTTGTTTCTCACCTAAGATATTAGCAAAGATTCTTTCGACTATAAGCAATAGAAAAGAACTCTGGCTTACTTCAAGAAAAAGATAATATATTGAAAGGATATGAAGATATCTCACAGATTTCAAGGAAGAGTCTGAAAAAAAGGCAGGTCTCTAAGAGGCAAGGGACAGGAGTAGGTCATGAAATTCAGTACCACCTCATGCTACCATTAATGTATCTCATAAATCAACAACTCAGTCTTTTTGACCCTAAGTTCAACATTTACTATTCTGGAAAAACAGAGTTTATTGACCCATTCCTCTTTGGGCATGATTGCATTAAAATTAAAGATTTCAGTTCTTTATAAAAATTATAAAGTTAAGAAAGAGATGAGAGAATGAAAGAAGGTATTTGCAATTGTCCAAAACTATAACAAGGTATTCATAATCAGAATACCAGGAAAGACACCCTCAAAACAAATTATCTTTTGGAGGTCATTCCCCTTATAGTACACTTGGAATTTGTTCCTCCAGATCAAACAGTCAAACAAAGTTTTTATCTAGAAGTTTTGAGAAGTTTGCATCACAATTTGTGAAGAAATGTCCCAAGTTGTGACAAACGGGTGATTGGTTCTTTCACCATGACAACACACCTGCCCATACCACACTGAGTGTTCAGCAGTTTTTGACCAAAAATGACATGATCCCTGTACCCCACCTTGCCTATCTACCTGATCTTGCCCCAAGCAACTTTCTTTTCTTTCCCTGGATGAAAAAAAATTCCTCAAAGGGAAACATTTTTGCCAATGTGGAAGAGGTGAACAAAAAATGGCAGAAGCATTAAAAGGCATCAAAACTGGCCGGGCTCGGTGGCTCAGCCTGTAATCCCGCGCCTTTGGGAGGCTGAGGTGAGTGGATTGCCTGAGCCCGCGGGTTCGAGACCCGCCTGGGCAGCGAGACCTCATCTCTACAATAAATCAAAAAATCAGCCGGGCGTGGTAGCGCACGCCTGTAGTTCCGGCTACTTGGAAGGCTGAGGTGGAAGAATCGCCAGAGCCCAGCAGGTCGAGGCTGTGGTGGCCGGGAGCGGCCACTGCACTCCAGTCTGGGCGACAGAGTGAGACTCCAACTCAAAAAAAATAAAAATAAAAATAAATAAAAAATAAAAGGCATCAAAACTGACAAGTTCAAAACTGTTTTGAGCAGTGGAAAAAGTATCTTGATAGGAGTCTTGCCTCAAATGCGAAGTACTTTGAGGGTGACTAAAGTTTAAACATGTAATAATAAATACACAATTGTTTAGAAATAAAAATCCGGGTTTTGGGAGATCCTTCTCATATATCAAGAATTCCTGAAAACTAGCTAGGAGAAAAAAATAACCCAGTTATTTTTTAAAATGGATGCAAGTAATGAACTGGCAATTGTAGAAGAGGCAATCCAAAAATTCAGGAAGCACATGAAGAAAAGCAAAAACATTCTAGTAATCATAGAAATGCAAAGGAAATACATAATAAGAAGTTAATCTAAATCTATTAGTTCAGCAAAAATTAGAATGGTGGAAAATAACAATGGTGGCCTGCTGGAACCATCAGGCACAGTTTTTGAGAGTGTAGACAAGTGTAGTTATTTTGGAGAACAGTCTAACTCCCTCCAGTCAAAATTAGTGTGTATGTAACCTAGAATTTTCAATTCTACTTTGGGTATATATCCCAAAGAAGTCTGTACAGAAGTTCTAAAGGGACACCTTTAAGTATGTTACCTGCAGTGTTGATTGTGGAGGCAAAACAGTGCATCTATTACTGGGAGAGTATCAGGTAATGTTTTGAATGCATAGCGTGGAGTACAGCGTACAGATAAAAGCAACAACTTAAATGTTTTCATAGACTGAAAAGCATTCCTCAGAGTAACAAATGGAGTCAGAATAAAATATATTACACCATGCCATTAATGCTCATCAAAATTACATACTCACAAAACAGTAGCACACATTTTATAAAAGTGCATGCAAACTAAAAGATCTATCTATGTTGTATGCACTAGAATACCTGCCAATGGTGGGGGAAAGAGAAAGGGATAAGAATTGAGAATGGAGATAACATTTATTCATGTAATAAATAAGACAAGGGAGGGAACTTGTGTGGACTAAAGATAACAATGTACTGTGAGATAAGTAGTTAGCCATACTATTCATCTCATGGTTATATGTCTATATGTTTTATTAATATAAGCCTGACAAAAAAATAAAGGTCCATTTAAATGCAGCATCTCGGTAATCCAAAGAAGAATCTAGGTTGTTGGATATAAACATGAACTGAAAGTAATTACTCTTACCCTTTGAAAAATTTCATGATCCACCCAGCACCTCTTCTGCTATCCCAATATGTTTTACAGTGTTCTTTTATAATCACAATTCTCTATAACTCCACAGGACCTATTTCATTTACACGACTATGTATCCATCATTTTTCCGGCCCGACCCTTCTTTTCATTCTTATTGACTTTGGCATCCATACCATGACCCATTCAACTTTCAGCCTCAGTGTGTGGTTCTCTGTGAGTCAGTCAACAGCCTCCTCCATCCAACCTGCATCATTCATGCACAAACTGAATCATATTCTAGGTCTATTGTCACGTGATTTTCTTTTTGCCAGGTCTCTAATAATTTCATTACAGTTTACTCTTCCACCTCCTCAGCCACTAAACCTACTTCCCGCTGTAACTTGGACTCTAAAAGCTCAAGCGGTTAGCATTAGGAAACTTGATTACAATTGACTCGCTAATACCATAAGTCATCTAATTCTTTAACATCTAAAAACTTTTTTAGCAGATGGTCAGGTTTCAACTTTATTAAGGATATTGAGCTCCCTAACTACAGTGTACCTCAATTCCCCACCTGTTGATCAACATCCCTATCTACTTATCCATTCAGATGTACCTTCTCAGGAACATAAATATTTTCTCCAATCTAATTCCTCCATCTCAACCATAAAAACCAAAATTTTCAATTCCTGAGAAACTTTCTTCCATATTGATCTCATTTATCTGAATACATTCAGTGTTTCCCTCTTCACTGGGTCCTTTCTCTTCCTTCAAGCATACCTAGGTCTTCTCTTATCTTGAAAATAACCTTTGCACTGAAATCTCACCTCTTCCATCCTCAACTTCTTCCTTCTTGTTCTTTTAGAAGTATTGCACACCCACAGGAATACATACAATTAATTTCATAGACAAAATGCAAACTCTGTGTTATGATATTAGAAACAATTTTGTTCACTTTGTAGATATATTCATCCCAATAGCAAAGACCCAGAAATATAGATTATTTACAAATTCTACCTGGATAATATCCACAACTTCCTAACTGAATTTCATGTCTTCATTCCTCCCCACTCCAACGTTCTCTCTTTCTTTTTTATTATCATTCTATTTTTAATTCTAGAGTTATAAAGTACAAGTGAGGATTTACTACATAAGTAGGTTGCTCACAGGTAAAGTTTGGGCTTCTAACTGGCCCTCTCTCCCGCTGATAGTGGACCAGATACCCAGTGTATTGCCATGCCCCCCGCCCCATCTCCTTTATTCCTCTTCCCCAATAGTGTCTAGTATCTGTGGATCCCATCCTTGTGCTAGTGTGACCAGTGATTAGGGCCCACTTAAGAGTGAGGACATGTGGTGTTCAGTTCTTTGTTTCTTTAATAGTTTACTTTGTATGATGATCTCAAGCTGCAGCCAAGTTGCTACAAAGGTTATGATTTTGTTCTTCTTTATAGCTGCATAATATTCCATCATGTATATGTACCATATTTTCCTTATCCAGCCCACTTTTGATGGGTATCTGGATTGGTCTTGTGTTTTTGTTATTGTAAATAGTGCTGCAATAAACATGCAGGTGCAGGTATCTTTTTGGTAGAGTGATTTATGTTCTTTTGGGTATATTCCCAGAAGAGGGATTGCTGGGTTGTGTGGAAGCTCAATTTGCAGTTCTTTGAGAAATCGCCACACCGCTTTCCACAGAGGATGTAGAAGCAGTGTAGAAGTGTGTAGAAGTTCCCATCAGCAGTGTAGAAGCAATCTTTTTCTCCACAGCTGTGTCAGCACTTGTTTTTTTGACTTATTAATGATAGTCATCCTTACTGGTGTTAGGTGGTATCTCACTGTAGTTTTAATTTGCATTTTTTGATGGTTATTGAGGCTGAGTATTTTCTCATGTGTTTGTTGGCTACTTGTATGTCATCTTTTGAGAAGCATATATTCATGTCCTTTACACACTTTTTAATGTTTGTTTGTTTTTTCCTCTCAATCAATTGTGTTCCTTGTAGATCCTGGATGTTAGGCCTTTGTCAGATGCATGGCTTGTAAACATTTGTTTCCCATTCTGTGGATTGACTCTTTACTCTCTTGATGGTTTCTTTGGCTGTGTGAAAACTTTTCAGTTTGATAAAGTCCCACCTGACAATCTTGACTTTTGTTGCATTTGCTTTTAAGGACTTGACCATGAATTCATTGCCAACTACAATGTTTAGGAGAGTGTTCTCTTAAGTTTTCTTCTAAGAGTCTTACAGTATGAAGTTTTATATTTAAAACCTTGATCAATTTTGAGTTAATTTTTGTATATGGTTTTAAATACAGGTCTGCCTTCATTCTTCTGCATGTGGTTAGCCAGTTTTCCCAGTACCATTTTCTACATTTCCCTTCCCCAATATTTGTTGTTGATGGCTTTGTTGAAAATGAGTTGGTTGAAGGATAGAGTTTTTTTTATGGATTCTCTTTCTTGTTCCAGTGTTCTGTATACCTATTCCTGTGCCAGTCCTATGATGTCTTGGTTACTGTAGCCTTGTTATAAAATGAAAATCTGTAAGTATGATGCCTCCAGATAGTTCCCTTTGCTAAGGATTGCTTTAGCTATTTATGCTCTTGTTTGCTTTCATATGAATTTCTATACTGTCTTTTCTAGGTCTGTGAAAAATTATGTCTATCAGCCTTCTCTTTTTCTACAACGCAAGTATCTTTGTTGTCCTGTTGCCTAGAAAATGAAGTTCATCTCTTTAGCATGGCATACTCTCCTTTAGCATCACATTTAATTTCTTTCAGAAAGTAAACCCTGATTCTTTTTTCCAGTGTCATCATCTACCAGAACCCTTCTCCTTTCCCATATGTTTTATGTCCCAACCATACCAAACGATTTGCATTTCCTGAGAGCAACCTGCTACATTTTGGGTTTATTTTTCATGTTTTCTACATTCTTGTCTGTCTACCTAGAATTTCACTTTCCTTACCTCTACCTAGTAAACTCCTACTCAGCCCTTAAGAGTCCTCTCAAATATTCTCTCTCTTGTGATCTTCCCAGGCATTAAGATAAATTGTCACTTTCTGTTCTCATGTCCCTCTGTTAGCCCCCTGTACTTCTGCCCTCATAAGACTCACCACACTTTAAACTAATTATCTAAAGAGTATATGCTTTTTCTACTGAAGTGTAAGTGGAGACAATTATCTTATTAATCACTGTCTCACCAGCATCTATATAATATGATATAACCAATAGACTACAAAAATATGTTGGATGAATAAAAAAAGAGAATGAATGAATGAGTTGTATTTATCTTCGTATGTCTTCCACTGCATCCACTACCCATATAATTGTCCCAGAGAAATAGCACTCAATAAAAGATTGTTTAGTGGATAGGTAAATGGGCAAATGAAAAAGTAAAGCTTTCTGTTTTCTTTCATCTGGGCTTTATCAAGACACAACCCCTTGCATTTGAATTTGTTATTAGTCATCAAAACTGGTAAGAGATGAAATTCTCTTAGCTTTATGGGTCCCTGACACATTCAAAAATATGTTAAATATTGTTAAATATATATATTTACAAATAAAATTCAGGGTGGTTTTATTGCTATTATAGCTGGAGTACAGGAATTAATTATACTCCTTGGTTAATGAACATTATCATCATTGGTCACTAATATCTTTTTGAATTGTATTTGTTTGATTGTTTGCTTATTTACTGACTGGACCTCTATGAAATTATGAAAACAACCTAAGAATAGAATATTACCGATACCTCATACCTATTTCTGTATTATTTCTTATTCTACATCTCCCCTTCCCCACTGTGTCAAAGTAACTTTTATAGTGAATTTTGTTTTGATCATTCCCTTGTGGGTTTGTTTTCTTTTCCCTTCATTACATATAGATGCACACTTGCTTTTGAACTATAAAAATATATGCCATACTACATATATTCTTCTTGGAATTTCTTTATTCCCTGAGTATTAAGCTAAAAAGAATCAGTGTGTTTCTATTTTTCCTGTAGCTATAAAGCTCTTCTTCAGGAATAGTAAAATTACATTGTATTTTAATTGTATTGTCATTTAGCAAAGAGAGATACCTCCTCTCTGAGGAGTCTGGGTCCTTTCAGATATGTGATTTCTACATACTTATGCAGTGATAAAATTAGTATATTTTTAGATCGAGACAAAAAATGATATGGTTAAACTCTAAGCACAAGGCTCATTGATTTATTTTTTAATAAAGCATAAAATTTCAAGCATATGAGTCTGCAGCTAACTACTCCAATGCATCTGGGACTTCTCTGTTGCTTGCTGACAAGACCTTCCCAATCTTTTCTTGTCTAGTTTTTTCATTAAAAAAAAATTTTTAACCTGCCTACTATGAGCTTGTACCAATTATAATGCTGGGTACTCCTTTTGTTTGGTCATTTTCTAGACTTATTTTTTACTGAACAATCACATAATGGACGTACTTTGCTTATCAGGGACCCAGTGTACAATGTTTAACATATAATTCTCACCTACCGATAGAATATTATTTTAGCATGAGACAAATGTAGGGAAAATGGCAGCAAATTTTGATATAGTGTAGTAAAGAAGGCAGCAGAATGTGACAGTGAAGGACACAGTTCTGGTAACTGGCCCTGCCATTTTATATCTCAGTGTTCTTTGAGCAATTTATGCAAGCTCTGTGTATCTTAATTTTATTCATCTGTATAACAAGACTAACAATAGCACTTACTTCACAGGATTGTCATGAAGATTAAATAATTTAATATTTATAAAGTTCTTAGAAAAATGTCAGTCACATAGTACAAGTTAATAGGTGTATTTGATGAGCAAAAAATAATTTTACTGATTTTCATGTCATATTTGTTTGCATCTAACTTTAGCTTCCTTTTTGATTTTCTCCAAAAATTTATCAATAATAATCTATTAGCTTTCTTTTTGTGAGAACCATGTCTGTAGGACACCATATCTTATTCAACATGGCAACTCTGGTATAAGATCCTGTTCTTGAGAGTTATAGGTTGCAATTTCATTTTGAATATATGCAAATTTCAGGTGAGGACATTGTGCTGACTTAGTTTATTCTGTTATTCAATGAATATTTTTTGAGCTCTTACTTTATGCCAGAGCTGTGTGCATGCATTGTACAAGTGTTTTAGGGAACATTAAAAGAAAAAATTCAGATGTGGAACTTGACTTTGTGCCGTTTACAATCTGGCTGTGGAGATGACATATACATGTCATAAGAGAAGTGAAGGTAAATTGTTATGGGAGTTCAGGAAAGGGAGATATTTTTCCCAAATAGAGGTGCCAGGAATTTGTGTGGAGGTTACATTTCAGGTAGATCCTGAAGAATAAGAAGAAAACGCAAAAGGCATTCCAGTGAGAGAACACAGTATTATGTAGTTGGACAGCAAGTTAATCAAGTTTGACTTCGGGGAGACTAAAACAGAGTATGATAGCCAATCATTAACAAGCATGTCTTATACTTCAGACACTGTGCTGACTATTCTAAATTTATGACTGTATTTCATGCTCATAATAACTCTATGAGTAGGTACTGATATTGTCCCATTTCACAGATCAAAGTACTGAAGATCAGAGAGGTAAAGTGAGATTTCTAAGTTCCCACACTAACAAGTAGGAGATCTGGGTTTTTATCAGGTCACTTAGAGACTAAAGTTTCAACTGAAGACACAAACATAGTGTTTGGAATTAATTTTGGATTAATTGAAGGTTTTTTTATTTGTCATTTCAATTCTTGTTATTTGTGTTATAACTGAAGCCTAAGGAAGGAAAGATTTGAGTTCTAAATAAGTGAATGTTAAAATCCTCGCTATGCAAAGAGATATTATTTGCATAAGGCACCAGGCCCATATAAAAGGAGTGTGTATCTGAGACACTTCATTGCTATTAACTCCTTGCCAACTCTGAGCGGGAGATTTCCACATAGGACTTTCCTGAAAGGGAGAGGTCTTTGCATCAATACTTGTGGAGAGGAGAAAAAAGAAGTAGGACTGAGTAGAAAAATTGTTTTCCAATAAAGTCTCAACAACAAAGCCCTCAGCCCACTTAATAGGTAACTCTGCCACTGGGATGACCCCTTAGATTTATCCCCAGTTGCATTGAGGGGGCCTAGGCTTTTTTCTCCCCAGTCACTGGATGAAAGCCACTCCTAGATAGAAGAATGACCTGGAACAAGACAAGACTCTAAGGTCCAGGTATTCCCAAAAGTGACTGAAAGCCGTAGACTTCCTGCTGACAGCATTATGTCCTTTGCATCTAAAACATGACCTTCTTGAAGAAGGCTCATCACAGTTTCCACCATAAGAAATAGACTCATCTCCAAATCTCAAAGACTTAATTTAAGAGAAGTTCTTTTGTTGTGTTGCTGTTTTTCATATAAAGTCCAGTTCGTCCTGGGAGTTGAGAGTTTCTCTGTCTACACATCATTCAGGACCCTGGGGTCCTTCAATCTGTGGTTTCTCTCACCTTTATAACCTTTTTATTCATCCGGCAGGTGGAGAAAGGAAACACAGAAGATTTCCATGAGCAAAAACTGGAGACTGGAAGTGACATATTATTACTGTTGCACACATTTCAAGGGGCAGAATTCAGTCACATGACATGTATCTGAAAGGGAAATGAGGACTGTAATTAACATACTCAGGAAGAAAGAAAAACATGGTTGGGGACAACCAGCTTATCTTTGCCAAAGGAATTTGTTTCCATAATACCAATTTTCCTCTGTCTTCTTTTTTGATTTTCGTACAAAGCATTGTGCTTTCCAGACCAGCAGGAAACATGAGCTTCCTTGTAGTGAATGACACCTTTGAGATCAGGTAGGCCCAACACCTCAATTAGAACAATGGCAAGACTTGGAAAATGTGAACACACATGAAAACAGGGTAAAAAAGATTGACCACAGATACATCTGTATTGTTGTTATTTCTCATGTTACTGTTTTTCTTCCCTCAACTTTCTCCCTCCCAAAAAATAATAGTTTAAGACGTGATTTATTTATAATAATATTCTATTGCAAAGGTCATCATTTTTTCTTTTTCTTTTTCTTTTTTTTTTTAGTTAAACACTGTAGGAGGTTTGGGGCCAGGTGTCTATAGGAAAATGCCAACAATACTTGTTGTTAGGAACATTACAATATATATTCTGGAAAGTTCTTCCGTAAGCAAAGGACAAGTGATGAGTTTATGACACAAACATAATAAATATCACAATTGTATATTCATAAAATTGCAAATTTTAAATAAGCACTTCTTAAACTTATGCACCAATAGAGTACATTCCTTTTTAGATTTGTCTCTAGTTCAAATGGAGTGGCATATAGTAATATACTATGTTGTCATACTTATTTTCTTGTGTCTTAGGATATACACACTTTTCTTTCTCACCTATATTACTATATTCCTTTTCTTCTTCTTCTTTTATTTTGAGTTAGTGTCTTACTCTGTTGCCCAGGCTGGAGTTTAGTAGCATGACCATGGCTTACTACAACGTCAGATTCCTGGGATCAAGTGATCCTCCTGCCTCAGCCCTCCAAGTAACTAGGACTCCAGACATGTACCACCATGTCCAACTAATTTTAAAATGTTTTTGTACAGACAGAGTCTCACTATGTGACCCAGGCCAGTCTCAAACTCCTGGGCTCAAGTGATTCTCCTGCCTCAACCTCCCAAAGTCCTGGGATTACAGGTGTTGGCCACTGTGCCTGGCCAACATTAGTATATTTTAAAAAATAACATCCTGACACTCTTTATCTTTCATTTGTGTTATTCCATCAATTTCTTCTTCCAACCACTGCAGCTTGGATGTGTGTTAACAAGTGTAATATATGCTAGGATCATTCCATACATGGAACCAACACTAAACTAAGAGCAACTTGAAAAACTCAAACATGTTCCTGTTCTTGCTACCTGTATGAGTTTTAGAGTCAGACTCTTTAGTTCTATCTGTCACTACCTTCCTGTGTATAGGAATAAACCATTATACCTCTGCACCCTTCCGTTTTCTCATCTGTGGAGTCAGGATAGTGATAAACATCACACAGAGTTATTGAAGATTATTGGTAATTAACCCTCAGTATGTGCCTGGTCTTATTTTACTGATTTAATTACTGCATACCTGAACTGCATGAAGTGGGAATGATTATCCTCCATGTCATACAAGAGAAAAGTGATTCATGGAAAAATCAGGTAACTTGGCAAAGGTCTTTGTAAGAGTACAGTCAAGGCCAGGATCTGAATTCAGCCAGTCAGACTCAAGATATTACACTTTCAACCAACAGGCTATATACTGAGAATTGAGGCTCACTGACTCTGGGTCACTTAAAATATCCTGTCTAGGCAAAAATCACTCTGCTTTACACAATGGGAACCTACGTGACATTCATGAATTACTTGTTCCAGACCTGTGGTCTAGCTTAATTCTCCATAAGCATTCATGATGCAGAGATAATAAGTCAAAGAAATTATGGTTCCATTACATGAAAAAAACTTTCAATAACTGAAATTTTAAATAGAGAAAATATTTTCCAAATACAATTTCATTTTCAAAGTGTTCCTTCTTGGTGACTTCTAAAAAATGAAAGATAAAGCCCAACCTTTCACTTAAAATTGTCACTTTTCAAAACATATGAAATTGGAGGTTTTTATATCTGTTAATAAATAAATCACTCTTAAAAATAATTTTTTCAAACTTACATAGCTTAGTTATCTAAAATAGTCAAAGCAGAACACATGTTGCCCATAAAATAAAATTTGAAGTTGTAACATTAAAAAGTATTTAAATTTAGCATTTTATTGGTTGCAAAACCCCAGAGAGGACACTGTTTTGTTAAGCACTGGCCATACCATGTGCTCTTTGAGTTATGGCAGCCATGTTTCCTTAGCTTTGGGTCCCTCTTCTACCTTGGGGAGGTGACTCTCTCTCTCTCTCTAATTTGCTTTCTTGTCATGGCTTTGTTAAACTCTGATGTGCCCACGTGGTTTTTTGAGCTATAGCTGCCATGTTTCCTAGTCTTGACTCTCTCTCTCTCTCTCTCTCTCTCTCTCTCCCCCTCTCTCTCTAATTTACTTTCTAAATAAACTATATTTTCCAATTTAAAAAAAAAGTCTCAGTGACTCCTAGTTTGATGTTGGCACTGGGGAAAATTAGAATGGAGTATTATACAACAATCAGGTAGAGAGTACAAGGTATGGTTCTGCTTGTTTGGAACACTTTGCACTGTGGGGAACCCATTGCTCTGACCTCTAGGACTAGGCCAGGATTTCATATCACAGGAGTATTCAGCAAGGATGCCTCATTCTCATGTATAGCTCACCACAAACCTTAACTGCTGCTGTAGATGTTGACCCCAAAGAAATTGTTTCCTTGTCTTCAGATATGCTACAGCACATTCATTCTTCATATTAAAACTCTACGTATATCATTGTTTGTTCATATTCTATCTTCTCTACTGGGTTAGAAATTCCTTGAAGAAAGTAATCATGCCTTTTTTTATCTTTTCATCTCCACCATACTTAGTAGATACTCATCATCTTACTGAATGAATGAATGAATGAGTGAGTGAATGGATGATGAATAGATGGGCTATGCATGACTGTAGAATGATGGTCTCTAAAACTCTTCTCTAGTCAAGAGCTGCATATATTTCTAATACAGCCCATGTATCTGTGAGCTGTGGACTGTGGGCCTATTCCTAAAAACACATCACTAACTACCATTTGTTGAATAACCATAATGTGTCAGGCAAGGCCTAGATAATAGTCACAATTTATAATTCCCAGAAAAATCTTTCAAAAAAGGGCATCATCCCCATTGTGCTAACAGAAAATAGATACAGAGGGCTGTATCTCTTGCATAACACACAACTAGCAAATAGCAAACCCTGGTCTAAACTCAAAGTCTGTGGTCTTAAAAAGCCATTTTTAAAAATCAGATTTTTCTTAAAGTACACTATTAGTATTATCCTATTTTATAGCACAGCAAATATAATGTATGAAGGTTAATGCAGTGTCAATGAAGTGCTTGCAGACAATAGGAAGATAAGTGTTCTATGATACAAACCATGCTTTTCCTGTCAGTGGTTGTGTTGTTTTTTTTTAAATTCTTGCTTGCTTTTTAAAAATTTTTTCTTTATTTCTCAGAACTCAAAGTGTCACCCACCACTCCTCCTTTCCAGAAATAAATACAAAAGTTTTTACTTGAAAAATAGGAGACAGCACTGAGTGCAGTGTGTCAAGTCTGTAATCCCAGCACTTGGGGAGGTGGAGGCAAGAGAATTGACTGAGTTCAGGGGTTTGAGACCAGCCTGAGCAACATGGCAAGAACTCATCTCTACAATAAATCAGATTAGCTGGGCGTGGTGGCACATGTCTGTGGTACCAGTTACTTGGAAGGCTGTGGCAGAAGGATCACCTGAGCCCAGTAGGATGAGGCTGTAGCAGCCGTGGGTGTGCCACTGCACTTCAGCCTGTGTGACAGAGTGAGACTCCGACTCAAAAAAAAAAAAAAAAACAAAGAAAAAAGTAAAATAGAAGACAGACACAGGCACAGGAGGGTATTTATTTGGCAGGGTGTGGGTCAGAGCTATGCTCGTGGTGTTGAGGAAAACCAACACTGACCTCACCAAGAGGGCAAGAGGACTCACTGAGGATGAGATTGAACATGCAGTCACCATCATTCAGAATCCGCACCCACACAAGGTCCCAGATTGGTCCTTAAACAGACAGAAGGATGTAAAGCATGGAAAATACAGACAGGTCTTGGTCAATGATCTGATAAACAAGCTCTATGAAGACATGGAGCGACTACCTGATCTCAAACCAGGCCAAGTGGGGACCAAAGGGAGGCCTACACTTTACCTGTACAATGTCCACTTGTGTGCCTAATCCTGAATGGTATCCTACATATTTCAAATAAAATAAATTTTTTTAAAAAGGGGGAAAAACAAAAAAAGAAAATCCAGGGCCCATTCAGGCTGCGCCACTTCTGGGCCCTTCATGTTCGAGGTCAGCACACCAAAACCACTGGGCACCGTGGTCGTACCATGGTTGTATCCAAGAAGTAAAGTTGATAGGCCTTGTCTGCTAATAAATGATTCATATACCTGTAAAAAAATGAAAATAATAAGAATAAACACACGACATAAATAGAAATAAAAATAAAAAGGCCAATTTATGAAACAATGTTGTATAAATGATATTGATAAGGCATGATGCCTGAGGAGGACAAGACCTGGGGCTGAAGTAAAATTTTCTATTTCTCTGCCCTACTAGTCACAGCAAGTTTCAAAGGATAGGCGCAGCCCAACTTTGTTGTCATGGCCAGCTGGCAAATTGACATGTGGAAAGAACTGGAACCCCCATCCTCTGCCTGCTCAACCCTCTTTCTTAGATAGAATACAGGTTTTAACTCATGTTGGTTTATAAAAATGCATTGTTAACTCCCACGTGACAGCTTCTTGTCTCTTCTCCTATTTCTTCTTCTCCCTGGGCGGTCCAGGGCACAGGCTGCCTCAGCCACAGGCATCAAGTGCCCACAGGGGGCACCACCCTGCACAGCTAAGGATCGGAGCCCGCTGCACCCCAGGGCCCATCCTTGTCTCAGGACGTTTTAAAATAAGAAAGTTGCCGTGTGCCCCATGCCTCTGCCCTTGCCTTATGCTACATTTTGTCACATACAGACAGAAGTAGTGGTCTTATCACCCAACATCTTAAAGAATCAGCTTAATCACGTTTTTAGGTATTATTCAGTACACTTTATGTAAGACAAGTCTGATGGGAAACTGAGCCCAAAGACAATTACAAAGGACATAATACAACGATTATGGGTGATGGACTTTTGCACTCATCTCTACAACAACAACAAAAAAAAAATAGCCAAGTGCACTGGTACACACCTGTAGTCCCAGCTACCAGGAGGCTGATGCGGAAGGATCGCCTGAGCCCAGGAGATCAAGGCTGCGGTGAGCTGTGATTGTGCCACTTCAATCCAGCCTGGGAGACAGAGTGAGACCTCTGACTCACACACACACAAAAAACAAAGGTTTTAGCAAACATCTATTGATGGCTTCCTTTGTATGAAGTACGAAACAGTAACTGCTTCTGTCCTTATTATAATTATTGTTAGTGTTCTGTAAAAGGCCGGGTAGTAGATATTCCGGTTTTGCAAATCTCAAATGGCCTCTGTCACATATTCTTCTTTGTTTTTGTTTTTTCTACAGCCTCTTAGAAACGGAAAAACACTGTTAATTTGAAGGCTGTTTAAAAACAGATCACAAGTCAGACACAATTTGTCACCTGCCAAACCCTGCTCTACTACAGACCAACCTGGTTTTGATTCTGTCTCTGTCACATACCAAGTATGCAACAGACATACTTGATCTCTCGAAGTGTCCTAAAAGCTGTTTCTAAAAGGTGGATAATAGCTCCTATCTTAACAGGGTAATGCTTACAGAGCCCTCCGCACCATGCCTGATGTTTGGTGAGTACTCAATAAGTGTTGCCTGCTGTTATCATTCCTTTGAAAGACATCTCTTCCTTGACCACTGGATCTTTATTACTGATCAAGCTTGTTTGACTCTCTGCCTTTAGGATAAATTCTCTTCCAGGAGCTTCCTTGTTCTGTTATACAAATAGAATCCTTCCAGGTCTTCCCATCCATCAACCAAATGTGCCCGGATGTGTTTTGTTCCACTATGGTGTGTGCTTAGCCACAGGCTAAGACCCCTTCCACAAAAATGAAAGTAGAAAGTAGAAAGCTAAGATGAATATTGCCAATTAATATATGTGCAGCCAACTGTCCGATAATAAATAGATACCTTCTATTTTGAATGCTCCAGCAACATTTAAATGAACCAATTAGCAAAAATTTGGGGGTGAATTATAGTTAAATCTTATTAGTTAATTGCCTGCTGATCCTAGGTTCTACCCAGTCCATTTCCGGTGAGAAAGAGAACATTTTTCCTTGCCACAAACTGCAGTTTTTCAATTCAACAAATGTTTATTGGGCATCTATTTTGTGACACGCATTGAGCAGGCATTATAGAGGAAGCAAAGATGAACAAGTGATGTAGATCCATCTCCAAGGAGGAAGGAAAAAAGATAGGTGGCCAGACAAGCATATGAAAAGTGCTATAGTCAGACACACACTAGCTCACGCCTGTAATCCCAGCACAGGGAGCCTGAGGCAGGAGGATTGCTTGAGCCCAGGAGTTTGAGACCAGCCTGGGCAGCATAGCGAGACCCCATCTCTACAAAAAATGCAAAAAAATTAGCTGGGCATGGTGGTGTGCTCTTATAATCCCAGCTATTCAGAAGGCAGAGGTGGGAGGATCACTTGAGCCCAGGAGGTTAAGGCTGCAGTGAACCGGGATCATACCACTGCACTCTAGTCAGAGTGACAGTGAGACCCTGAATTTAAAAAAAGAAAAAAAGCCATAGAAGAAATATAGAAATGAAGTAAAAGAGAATACAGTCGGCAGTTTGTGTTGCTTGACAAATGCAATCTGAAATGACTAAAAGTAGCTTTTTGGCTGCATCTTAAAGGATGGATAGGATTTCACCAGGATAAAACAGCTATTCCATGTTGAAATTAAATAAGAAGAATGGTTCGTGTTAGGAAAAAGCTAGAGGTATCATTGACCAAAGCCCAGGAATAGTGACTGAAAGGAGTGAGCACTGAGGCTAGAATTAGAACAGCCTGAGAACACAGGCAGGGTTCATCTAGGCCTAACCTCTTGCACCACCCAGGAGGAGAAGGAATCACAGAGAGATTAAGTGCCTTTCCTGTGTCACACAGCTAATGGCCGAGCTGAGATGCCCCTCAGCTCCCTGGCTTCCCAGGCTGGGTCACTTTCCATTACCTAATAGCTGGGGACAGATAATGGATGAAATTGAATACTGCACTAAGGTTCTTGTTTTTCCTCTGTAAGAAGCGATTTGACACAGAAAAACTTTGAGCGGCAGGGTATCATCATCAGAGGTATAAAAATCTGGTTGAAGAGGCACTGTGGAAAGAAAACCAAAGAAGGAGAATGCTAGAGGCTGGAGGCAGGGAGGTAGATTGAAATGGAATATTGCTGCAGTTGCTCCAGGCTGGAACCAGAGCAATGGTGCTGAATACTTGGAAGGGACAAATAAGATCGCTGTGAAAGGACAACCAAAATGCCTCGGAGAAGTTGAGGAGGGACATGAGACAAGATGTCAAACAGGACCCTAAAGTTTTCTGCTGGCTGGGCACAATCGCTCATACCAGTAATCCCAGCACTTTGAGACACCAGGGAAGAAGGATTGCTTGAGCCCAGGAGTGTGGGACCAGCCTGGGCAACACAGTGAGACCTCATCTCTACAAAAAATTAACCGGCTGTGATAGCACACACGTGTAAGTCCCAGTTACTCAGGAGGCTGAGGGGAAGGATATTGTAAACTCAGGAGGTCAAGGCTGCTGTGAGTTGGGATTGTGCCACTGCACTCCAGCCTGGGAGACAGAATGAGATCCCGACTCAAAAAAAAAAAAAGCTTCTAGCAAACCTCTATTAAGGGCCTCTTTTGTATAAAGGACTAAAAAGTAAGTGCTTCTACCCTTACTATTATTTTATTATGATGATGATTTGTTATTGCTTCTGCCTCTGTGTTGTTATATTCCTGCACACCAAATGCATTTTCTTTAGTACATAGAAGAGACAGAGAACAGCAGAATGAACACAGTGCTTGATCCCAGGTCCACAGCTGATGCCTTCACAGCTCCCAACGAGTCGCCTCTCTGATCTCTTCATTGTGCAATTCTGCTCTATGAGGCATTGCCTGGATGATGTCTAAGACCCCTTCTAACTCTCATACAATGGCTGTAATCTCGGATATGGAAGGGAGCACAGAGCCCAAGGTAGAAAGAAGCTTTCGCCTGGCACACAATGAGTCTACACATCTCTGGGGTGACGAGGCACAGGCTCGAAGATGCTCCCCTGTCTGAGTTCAAAGAGAATCCTGCTTGGTTACTCTGTATCCTCCTTGCACCTTGAAGTTAAGCACATGGTCTGATGAGATGGCAGAAGAGTCTCCAGAAAGATGTAACTTAGCAGCCTGTCTGCATGCAGCAAGGTCCATAAATAGCACACCCCAGGCAGAAGTCTGCCCTGGCGCCTGCCCTTCTTGGCAGTATGCTTGGCAAGTCACTGGGGTGTCAGCTGCCACTGGCTGCATGGCAGATAGTCAATCAGGGAACTGTCTGCAGCCCGTGAGTACACCTCATTGAGTGTAAGGCTTTCTGGGCATTGCAGAAGACCTTTTACTTTTCACTCCATTATCCATAACTTCGTGTCAGGAACCTGTGACTCATCAATGCTTCACATCGGCTCCCAACACTCACCATGCTGAGTCACCCACCAGAGCTCCAAACGCACAATCTTCTGAGTAGTTTTTCTGCCTCTGAGCCAATGCATGTGCCCACATGCAGCACAATATGACGAATATATATTTCCATATTCAATAATCAATTATGCAGAAAGCTTCATTAACAACAACCACTGGAGTCAATGGCCAGGGTCATCACAACGTGGTTTGCCTGTGCCTGAATTCACTGACCCCTCCCTCTCTCCTTGTCAAGAGATATCAAGGAACAGATTCATCAGGAGTAATGGCCAGATGTTTGCTCATTAATGATCCTTCTATAATCAGAAATTTGATGACCATGGGACACTTAATCTTGTCAATTTTTGTGACAGAAAACATACTTAATTTATCATCAGCTTTGTGGAAAACAGAGCTCTTGTTTGCCCAACCCAAAACAGAAAACAAAATCACTATTTAGAATTTAATCTTGTTTGCATGGTGAGCCCAACATACGCTTTGCAGACTTGGCCAAGCTGCTTCTGTTTCTTGAATATCTCTGAAAATATAGGGCTGGGGATGTGGACCAGCAGCTCCCAGACCCCGCTCTGAGTGCTGAGCAGAGCTGAGAGTTGCACAGAATTGAGCTGTCATGTGACCAACACCAGATTCCTCCCCTGGCCTCCAGGGCCTCTTTCTGTGTCTCTGTCTGACCTGTGGACACCCATCACCAGCTACCGCTACTCTCCCTGCTGATAGTCACCTCTGCATTTCATCATGCCTTCTGGCAACCTAATTGTCACACAGACTACTGAGATCCTGTTAAGGCGTGTGTGTGTGTATGTGTGTGTGTGTGTGTGTGTGTGTGTGTGTGTGTGTGTGTGTGTGTGTGTGTGTGAATAATCACAGAGTATTCTCAGATAACACTAACCACAATGTACTTTTCTTCTTCAAATTTGAATGTGCCTACAGTCTACACCATACACAATCATGGCATATGAAGTATCATCTGGTCTCCGCAAAAGTGTCATCTGGTTGTCTCATGTCCTATAACTCCAGCTGAATCAGACAGAATCCGAGGGTCAGCTGTCCACAGTTGATGAATTGGGTGAAGATTTAAGAAGTAAAAGCAATAGGAAATATAGAAAAGAACATGGAATCTGAAATTCAGAACCAAGCTTGAAATGATAACTCAGCCAAGCTGAACTTTAACTAAGCTTAAATTATAACCAACTGTCTAACTATGGGTAAATTGCTTAACCTCTCTCTCTGGGCCTCAGGTTCTTCATATATGAAATAAAGTTCTTGTGAGGACCAAGAAAAATAACGTTTAACAAGTCTGGCACAGTACCTGGTACATAGTAAGTGCTTAAGAATGTCATCTCCCATATCCTTTGTGAATGATTCAGTGAAAAGACTGGATAGAATAAATCTCTCTCTCTCTCTCTCTCTCTCTCTCTCTCCCTTCTCTCTCCTCTCTTTCTTTTCCCCCTCTTTGCCACTCTCTCTCATACACACATACACATAACTTACACAAGCATATTGCCCAGTAGTTAAAGAATAAAGAAGACTCAAAAGTGTTGAAGCCAATAACAATAGGAAAAGAATACACCTCATTTAATGAAGGTTATTGTTTATTTTATTTTTATCTTTATTATAAAGACGTGGGGTACAAACGTACATACACAAATGTTGATTATGCAGGTACCTTTGTTGATGAGGTGTGCCCCTAGCAGTTTCCCTCAACTACCAATCCCAACCCCCTTCCCTGACAGTTTCTCACTACTGCCAATCCCTTTCTCATAGTATTATCACTGTTCAAGTTCTGCTTATGAGTAAGAACATATGGCACTCTGTTCTTTTTTTCTGTGATAGATCACTGAGTATGAACGACTCTAAATTCATCCAAGTTGCTGTGAAGTCCACATTTTGTCTGCTTTGTGACTGCATAATATTCCATTGTGTATATGTACCACGTTTTTTTATCCAGTCCAGTTTTGATGGGCAGTATGGTTGGTTTCATATTTTTGCTATTGTGAATAGAGCTGCAACAAACATACATGTGTAGGTATCAAAGCCTGCCATTATGAAAACATGTGATTTGAGTTTCTTCAGGTATATTCCCAATAGGGGAATTGCTGAGACATACGGAAGGTCAATTTCTCGTTCTTTCAGAAATCACCACACCCTCTTCCAAAGAGGTTGTACTAGTCTGCATTCCCACTAGCAGTGTAGAAGCATTCTTTTTTCTCCACATCCTCACCAGCATCTGTTGTTGTTTGTTTTACTATTGATGAAGGTTCTTGTTTTAATATTATTGGAATCTTTTTAGTCTTGTGAAAACACAAACACACAAAAATGTCAGAGCCATGTCATATAAGTATTGCTCATATAACTGCAAAATGTAGTCACTCCATTATGCTTCATAACTCTAAAAATGTTATGTTATTTTTAACAATAAACAGTCATTTTATTGGTTTGTTATTTATTAACATTAGAATTTCATCCATATTTTAAAGCTGAAGTTTTTTCTTCAATGCTCAATTTATAACCTAAACAGAATGTGGTGACTCATGCCCATAATCCCACGGCTTTGAAAGGGCAAGGTAGGAGGATTATTTGAGGCAAGGAGTTAAAGTTCAGTCGGGGCAACATAGTGAGACCCTGTCTCCACGAATTTTTTTTAATTAAAAAAAGTTTTGGCAAGCATGGTGGCGTGCACCTGTAGCCCCAGCTACTCAGGAGGCTGAGGTGGAAGGATAACTTGAGCCCAGGAGTTGGAGGTTGTAGTGAGATATGATTATGCCACTGTACTCCAACCCAGGCAACTGAATGAGAGCCTGTCTCTAAATAAATAAATTAATTAAGTAATTAATTAAAATACGAAAACTCAGAGTTTTTATTTTGGTAATATCAGATAAATTAAAAGAATGCTCTAATTTAGTTTTTAACTGAGTTTTTGTTCCAGAAATAATAAAGACAAAGAGAAATTAAGAGAATAAAAATTCCCTGCAAGAGATAATGCAGTTGCATACTCCCCCATTACTTTGGATAATGATGTCAAAATACCTCAAAATACTCAAGTCACCATCAGAAAAGCTTAACTAAAGTAGCAGGGGAAAAATATATATAGCATTTTTCTCCATATCTACTCCCTGAATATGAGATTATAGTGGTATTGAATGTCCTGGAGTTATCCAAATTCTGAAAATGAGAAATATCTCCTTCACCACTGCCACTCAACAAACACAACAGGCCTCTGAGAAAGACGTCTCTCCTTTTGAACTTCATATGTCATTGGCAGGTGCCTAATCAATGCTCTAGCTTTATCCATAGTGTTATTGTCACCATCAAAGCCTGCCATTATGAAAATAAGTGTTAATGATGTGTGGCTATAAACTGTGAGGAAAGAAAGAGGAGTTAAGAGGAGGATAAGAAAGAGGAAGACAGAAAAATTCCTAAAGACTAAAATATGTTTGTCTATGTAAATTCCATCAAAAGCACCAGAATTGCATCAGGGGTATGTAAAAGTAAAGAGCTTTGGCCCTGGAGTTCTATTTATTTAGCTACTTATTACAACTTGTTATGAAATTTTTGATTATACATTCCTTAATTTAAATGTACAGTGCTGGCATCAAATGACATAAATCTATTTATATAATAAGACCTCATCAATAGCAGTACTATGAACTGAAATGCTCATCAGGAATTGACACCTCTATCTATCCATTTGCTCCTGCCAAAATAACAGGGTGTCATCTCTTGAGCCCTGCCTTTCCTTCACTCCATGGGCCTCAATTCATCACCAACTCCTCTCAGTTCTGCTTTCCAAACACAGCTCTAATCTACTCGGTCTTCTGGATCTTCACTCTTACCTGCCTAGTGCTGGCCTTCATTGCCTTTTATGCAGACTTCAGTGAATGTCTAATGTCTCACTTATTCAACCCTCTCCCTGCTTATTCTCCAAAAATTGCCAGAACGATCTCTGCAAAATGCAAGTCGGATTATGTCGCTTGCTAAGCTCAAATTCCTTTAACTACTTTCTCAGGAAAAAAAAAAGTCAAAATTGTTACCAACAATCTACATGTTTCTGCATAACATGGCAACCCCTTCCCTTTCCAACTTTTTCTTTCCTCTCATTCTCCTCCACTCTCATTTCACTTCCTCTTGCTGACCTGCTCAATGTTACTCAAATATGTGCAGTTCATTCTTCCATCAGTCTTTTTCCATCCACTGTTCTCTCTACTTGAAACACACACCACCCCTTTATCTAGCTAGCTCCTACTGAGCCCTCCAGCTCTGGCTTAAATGTTTCTTCTCAGAGAGACCTTTCCTGACCCGAGTCTAGTTTGGGGTCTTTTTGTTACATTCTTTCAGGGCATGAATTATAGTTTCTTCAAGGCAGTTGCAGTCATATAGCATTCGTGTGATTAGAGATTTAGTACCTGTATCAACCACTCTGCTATAAGCACCATGATGGCAGAGACTGGGTCTTTTGTTTGCCACCATATCCCCAAGACTACAACGTCCAGCACAAATGTCAGTGCTTTGCTGAATTAATTCTTTGGTAAATTCCTTTTGTTTCTCTTTAACCAAGCAGCCATGTTCCCACACAGTCATACTTCTGTGGTAATCAATGACTGTCACTTTCTGGATATGTATTACGTGCCAGACACTGTGACAAGCATCTCACATACCTTATCTTTATGGCAACTCTACAACATAATACAGTTATCATCCTCGTTTTATAAATAAAGAAACTGGGCTACTCTGGGTGACAAATTAGTAAAACTAAGACTCAAACCAAAGCACTTCAAGTTTGATAGATAGATAGATAGATAGATAGATAGATAGATAGATAGACAGACAGATAGACAGATAGATGATAGAGACGGAGATAGATAGATATAGGCCAGGGTGCATGTGTGCATACGTGTTTAAGTTGGAGTCTCACTCTGTCACCCAGGCCAGAGTGCAGTGGCATGATCATGGCTTACCGCAGCCTCGATATGGGCCAGGGATGTATGTGTGCGTGCATGCATGCGTGCATGTGTGTGTGCTTGAGTCAGCGTCTCACTCTGTCACCCAGACCAGAGATCATGGCTTACCGCAGCCTCGACCTCCTAGGCTCAGGCAATCTTTCTGCCTCAGCTTTCTGAGTAACTGGGACTACAGGCATGCACCACCATACCTGGCTAATTTTGGGAAGGGGTTTTTGGTAGCGACAAGGTCTAACTATGTTGCCCAGCCTGGTTTCGAACTCCTGGGCTCAAGCAATTTTCCCGCCTTGACCTCCCAAAGTGCTGAGATTACAGGCTTGAGACACTGCTCTCAGTCCTGGTCCATATTATTAATTCGCTCTCCTGCTCCTTGGCAAGTGGAGACTGACTGAACTGCATGGGGTCAAGGGAGGGAGGGAAAACTTGTGTTTTGTTAAAGGTGTCCAGCATTTTTGGTTTCCAATGTTACTGTCTCACACTAACCCAAGGAATGTGTTTTTCTCTGTGTTTGTCATTTTTGCACTGATGGTTTCTCTTATCACACCTTGCTGAAAGGAGAAAATGTGTTCTCAGTTTCCAGAGAATGTTGAACTATAGGAAGGGATAAATTGCAGCCCATCCCTTTCAGCTGAGTTTGTTTATTTGAAATACAAACATGTAAGATTTCTCCTTCTCTGCTCTCAACGCCGGTTTCCCTGCTTGGCAACCTTACTGGTTAGGGATTGTGGATGACAGAAACAGTGGCATAGATGTGCCAGGATTCACGCCACGGCAAAGGAAATAGTCATGTTTCCAAGGAAAATTAAATACACTCTAGTTTGGTTTTCATTTAAATTGTGAATGATGTCGTCTAATTAATTTTTGAAAGGTCAACCAACTCTCCTGCTGTAGGATGATCCCAACCTACAACCTTATCCATCAAAAATCCTGGTAATAGCCAACTCCTCTGGCTTAAAATATACCTTCAGGCCTTTGCTCCTCCAAAACTGTTCCCTTGGTGACAAGTCTGTTCCCTGGGTGATAACTGATGGATTCCTTCCTGATGTCACTCAGATGCTGACTTTAATCTGAAGAAAGGCTTCAGCTCCTTTTGAGGCATTAAAAACGGGATGCAATCATGGCTCTCCTGAGGACGAAAAATGGAACTTTCTTGTAAGCAAGGAGAAGCCCCATTCTGCACTATAGAGTTGCTTTAGAGAAACATTTCTATGACTTTTTTTTTTTTTGGCCAGTTCTGCCCTGTGTCTGGACTCTAAGCAAGGAGAAGTGAAATGTCTGCATTGCACAGAAATGTCATTAGTGACTACAATTAGCCTCTGCTCATCACTGAAGTGACAGTCCTGGAGAGAACCTTCAAACTGCACATGATGTGTAGTCAATTTATGGAAGAAAGGTTTATTTTTGTATTAATCTCTTTTTATGGGAGGGTTTAACAGCAGTCAATAATACCCTTTGGTGTTTATTTTTTATTTATAAAAATGTTTATTTTCTGCATATTTTTTTCCTGCGTATTACATATCAGGTGTTTCAATTTCGGGAAACAACAATGTAATTAAAAACTTTGAAGCCAGCCAAAATCATTTTTACAATACAATTATTTTTCTCTGATTTCCTGCAGATGATAAAATAGCCTAAGTCCACAGGGGTTGAAAAGCAATATTTACGTTCACCTAAAGCTGTTAATGTTTTTTACAAGAATTATTAGGAGGTAAACAAGATATCTTAATGCCAAATGTCCATTTTGCTTATTGTTCTGAGCATCCTATATTATTTTACAGGGTGTTCTAGGTAGGCACACACCTGGTACATGTGTTAGCTTTCTAAATTGAGCACTTTAGCATCAGTTTTAACAGCCTGCTTTAGATGCCTTGATATAACTTCACTTCAATCATTGCTGCCATTTAAAATAGGATTTTGAGATTTCATGCATGCCATATAAGAATGCCAAATTTTGGTTCTTACAAATTTAAAATCTTTTTTTTTTTTTTTTGAGTTGGAGTCTCACTCTGCCCAGACTGGAGTGCAGCGTCACACTCCCGGTCACCACAGCCTCGACCTGCTGGACTCTGGCGATCTTTCTGCCTCAACCTTCCAAGTAGCTGGAACTACAGCCACACGCTACCACGCCCAGCTAATTTTTTTTTTTTTTTTTTTATTGTAGAGATGAGGTCTCGCCAAGTTGCCCAGGTGGGTCTCGAACCCCCGGGCTCAGGCAGTCCACTCACCTCAGCCTCCCAAAGTGCGGGATTACAGGCTGAGCCACTGAGCCCAGTTTACAAAATAAAATCTTAAAGCCGCAGAGTAATAAAGCAATGTGCTATTTGATAGAGCTTTTAGTAATCTCTTCCCAGTTGTCTGTCAACATTGATGACTCTTTCAAGCTTCTTTTCAAAATTTTGCAATAAGTAATCCCATGCCAGCTTTCTCTTAATGTCTCCTGACTATATTGCTGACAAAGAAATACTGAGATACAGTGCCATTGGTGGCAAGGGAAGGATAATTGTGAATCCAGGAGAAAGGAAAGATAGAGAGAAGAACCTGCCGGGTGTGGCGGTTCATGCCTATAATCCCAACATTTTGGGAGGCCAAAGTAGGAAGACTGCATGAGCCCATGAGGTCAAGACTAGCCTGGGCAATATAGCAAGAACTCATCCTTACAAAAAAATCACAAAATTAGCTGGACGTGGTGGTGTGTGCCTATAGTCCTAGCTACTTGGGAGACTGAGGAGAAGGGATCTTTTAAGCCCAAGAGTTCAAGGCTGTGATCTTGCCACCACACTCCAGCCTAGAAGACAGACAACTTGGAATGAGGGAGACAGAGAGAGAGAGAGAGAGAGAGAGAGAGAGAAACCTAAATTCTATTTCTCATTTGTTTGGTTATATTATGTCGGGTCTTCAAAATCTGGCTTTCCTTAGATTATGTCTTGATATCTATAGTATTTTTTTCCTTATTACTATAGAGAGTAGCAATGCTAATATAGCACTTTGATGCTCCAGTTATAAGGGTGATGAATTAGAAACAACATTCTGATAGTCCCTCATTATTGGGAAAAGAATATATTTTATCTCAGTTTTTATTCTATTGATGCTTCTCCAAATCATGACAGTTGTTAAGAGACAAGAATTGTGAAGTTGACCACGGCAGGCAATTCAGAGGCAGAGATATCCCAGCCATTTTGCTTACATTTTGCTTACTCATTTGTTTATCATTACAATGGGTACTTAATAAATTGGTGTTTAATTAAAACTTTGTGAATGAACATACAGTGAGGGAGGAAGAGAAGCGATTTGAAATTTTAACTGACTGCAGCAGTTACTGTCTCCTGAGAGAGTGGCATAAATTCTCTCTGGATTTTAACAAGATACATTGACAAGCCATTTGGTTGTGAGGAGAGAAAAATGCTCAGAGACAGAAAAGAAAAAAACAGAAGAATGAAATGTATTTCATAATTAAGTACAAGCTTAAGTGTTTCCAGGAGGATCAGGAAAGTGGAGTGGGTTTCCAGAGAAAAAGAGAGAATAGAGAAACACAGGAAGGTGTGAAAACTGATGTTTTATATGGGTGAGCCATTGAGAGCAGCCCAGGAAAGCTTTAGAGTGAGGTAAAATTTCCATTTCAAATGTTTTTCACGTGGGCCATAATGAAATCCATTGCCTACAAACTTCAGTAATGACTGCTAATCACAGAGGCTTCCTTGAGTCATGATAGGACATAAAGGATTCAGAGTATTATTCAGTTGTAGGAAGCCACTGGAAACCAGTTGCAACATATATGTGATGATGAGATAATCCGCAATTAAATTCAATAAAGGCAGAAAGCCAGAGCCAAGAGAGACTGAGAGAAATGTAAACCATCCAAGTCATCCCCTAAAAATACAGAAAGACATTTTAAAAGTCAGGATACTCCCACATGTATCTATGTTGCAGGTAGTGCAAACATTATTAGTTTCTCCTCATTTAAATATGTTCCCAGTCTTCCCAATATTAGTAATATGTGTTACATAAACTGCAAATGTGACGGACAAGCTTATACACATAATATTTTGTTGGTTCTATTGTGTTTTTTTCTGGTGGTTGTTCAAGGCTTTTTGTTGCTGTGCATATCTTACATTACATAAAAATAGCTCTAGACAATCATTTAACTCTCACAATAAGACTATGTAGTACATATTTGTATATCCATTTTAAAGATATGAAATCTTGGGTTCAAAAGTTAAGATACTGGTTCAAGAGTCACATTGACAGTAAGAGACAGAGTGAACCATGATTGAACCATGCCTACCTGACTCTAAGAGTAACCCTTCCTTTTGAAATGAGCTCAAAGGAGAGACAAACAGCCCTTCTGGGGAGAACAATTCTTTCCCTTCAGAGTCAATCTCTGATCCTGAGAGAAAGTCAGTCTGTGAAACAGAGGGCTTTGTGCCAGATTCATCTTGTGGGAAAACTGTGAGCCCCACTGGCGAAATAAGAAGACAACTCTTGAGTCTTTTCTGTAGCATTAAGAATACCCAAACCAAGTTGGAGTAGCTCTAATGTCTACAGGATAATAAGGAGGGAAGTAATGTGGTTAAGATTGTCTTGAGGGCCATTGGTTTACAGTGCAGGTCTAGATTCAGATTCACTTCTTTGTGTCTCTGTTTCCTCATCTAAAAAGTGGGTGTTATAGGAGTGTCTACTTTCCGCAATTGTTGTGACAATGAAATGAGATAATATAACTTGATGATGTGGTATATATGCATTGAATAATGCTAGGGATGAGGAGAATGAAATACAATATTATCCCTCCAGCTGAATATGATCAAAAAGGTCCTGGATCTCACTGTGAAAATCCTCCAGGGACCTTGTGAATCTATAGTTTCTGATAACCATTTTAAAGCATAATTTGTATGTATTTGCTTTCTTTT
>NW_007253989.1:1001247-1003282 GCF_000164805.1 Carlito syrichta
CAACTCTCAAAAAAAAAAAAAATTCATCTGGATGAACTAAAAAAAAAAGAGGCTTTCCTGTGAGATCTTTGCCTCTGTATTTTTGGTGAAAGCTAAAGGCAAAAAATAAAAAAATTAAAAACCTAATGGAGACAAACTGTGTCCTGTACATCATATGTGCAATGATGCAAAAGGAGCCTGTTACTATTAACAATTTTTATCACACCTCATCAGCTTCAATAGTATAATTATTTGAGGAACAGAGTATTTTGAACACCGTAGAACCCAGAAGACTGAAAATTTAGGAAGCAATGTCTCCTGAGGGAACAGTATTTGGCAAGTTCTTCTTCACCAACCTAGAAAGTAAATAGCAAAATCCAAGCTAATTAATATGAAATACATAATGAATATCCCCAAATAGGTCATGAAGAAGGTGAGAAAAATGTCACCTATTCCTCATATCACTGACAAAGACAATTCAAGAAAACAAGCACACACTGCTGGTTTCTAGGTGTGTCAAATTAATTGGAACAACACTGAATTTTGAATAGATCCCTCCGACTGCTGAGGGCCATGTTTTGCCACCTAGGGAGATAACTGGTAATGTGAATTCAAGCAGTGCGCCCAGGATCATCTCAGCGCCTTGCGAAAGACACACAGACTATGGGAAACAAGTGGTCTGTCCCCTTGTCAAACTCCTATTTAGCCATTAATTCTCCATCGGGTTAAACAACAGTGACATGTGAAAGTGTGAGGGGATACGTAAGGAAAAATCAATTTTCACTGTTGTATGGTACTTCTGAAAGGCTACAACTGTAATAAAATTAGAATGCCACTTTATTAGTGCAGTGAAAGTAATTTTATTTACTTTTTCAGTCAACACAAACACACAGGGTGGTGAGAGCAATCAGTGGCTGCACTTGTTAGCTAACTGATTAAATATGTTGTCACCTAACTCTCACCTAATTAAAGGGAATTGAAGCTGTGTGAGCACTCACCAACATAGCATTAACTTTGTTAACTGGGGTTTTTGAGCATGCTTACTCTTTTCTTTGCCATATTTTTAAAAAACATTTTCTTTTTCACTCGCAATTTCACCTAGAGTTTCCATCACTTGTTAAGAGCTGTCTTTGAATCTCAGGGGGGGTTGTTTGTATAATAACTATCATATCTCTTGCCATTTGATTGTGGAAGAAACCCTAGATAAGAAGCACTAGAAAACTGTAGACCCTAGAAATATAAAATTAGGCAGGGCTCGGTGGCTCAGCCTGTAATCCCGCGCTTTGGGAGGCCGAGGTGAGTGGATTGCCTGAACCCGCGGGTTCGAGACCCGCCTGGGCAACTTGGCAAGACCTCATCTCTACAATAAATCAAAAAATTAGCCGGGCGTGGTAGCGCGCACCTGTAATTCTGACTACTAGGAAGGCTGAGGCGGAAAGATAGCCAGAGACCAGCAGGGCGAGGCTGCGGTGGCCGGAAGCGGCCACTGCACTCAGTCTGAGCAACAGAGTGAGACTCCAACTCAAAAAAAAAAAAGAAAAACGAAATATAAAATTAATTCAAATAAGCATTCACTATTTTTTTTCTACAAGAGGCTGCCTTTTGTGAGCAGGCCTATATGTTTCAATAGATGTCAGCTTGTAAATCTGCTTAAGAGATGGCATCATGCAGCTGATCCTGGGAACCAGCCAGAATCCTGAGAACTCTTGTGACCCCATCTCTGGCCTCTGAAATCAACTGTTTGAAAGTGTCCTGGCCAATGGTGTTGCTGCTGTCTATGACCTTATATTCAACAGCTCTATAGCCCAGCTGCCCCAGTACCCTCAAGTTAATTAAGTTGATTTGTCTATTTCCAAAAGCAGATAGATGTCAGAGGTTGTTTTCCCCAAAATGCTTGCTCAGAAACAACTGCCTGTTGCTTTGGTGATTTCTTATACCTAGTCGAAAGACAATTTTAGGTCTGCCAGGATCCAAAAGAGAAATTCTTGAAGTTCTTAAAAGGAAAAAAGAAAGGAAGGAAGGAAGGAAGGAAGGAAGGAAGGAAGGAAGGAAGGAA